>NC_052490.1:30895633-31124614 GCF_009730915.1 Dioscorea cayenensis subsp. rotundata | reverse complement strand
TTTGTGTTGCTCACTCCACTGACAGTCTCCAGCACAACTACTCCGAAGCTGTATACATCGGCCTTGTCTGTTAAGTAACCTCTCATTGCATACTCTGGCGCCATATATCCTCTGCACAAGAAGTTACTCTCAAGACAAAATTGAATAGAACATTACATGACAAACAACAACCAAAAATTTGAGAAACTTAAAACAATAATATTTTGCTCACATTGTTCCAGCAATTCGAGTGCTGATGTGGGTTTCATTTTCATCTGAAAGCCTAGCCAAACCAAAGTCGGAAATTTTTGCATTGAGATCTTTATCAAGTAGGACGTTGGTTGCTTTGATGTCTCTGTGTACAATCTTCAACCTTGACTCTTCATGGAGATATGCCAAGCCACGAGCTATGCCAAGGCAAATTTTATGTCTTGTTTGCCAATCCAAGTTTAGACGATCTCTATCACGACCTGTAAAGATCCATGCCTTTCATTTTACTCGGCGTGCAAGTGCTTACAGGAAATAATAGTAGAAATGGTAAAGTAGATAATTAGCATAAAAACAAAAAACACCCACTAAATAGAGCACTTGCAAGGCTGTTGTTTTCCATGTATTCATATATCAGCAACAACTGATTCCCTTCAATGCAACATCCGAAAAGCTTGACGAGATTGGGATGTTGTAATGCAGAGATCATGCCAATTTCAGTTACAAACTCTCGATTTCCTTGCCTAGACTTTGAAGAAAGTTGCTTCACAGCAATTGTAGAACCATCCGGCAGAACACCCTGTTGATAATTTTACTCCAATCTTTAAATAAACCATGCAGGATTGTAAAAAGGACCTTGATATTTCAGACAGAAAAAGAAAGGAATATAGTTACCTTGTAAACTGGCCCAAAACCACCTTCTCCTATTTTATTTGCAGCATCAAAATTCCTGGTTGCATTTTTTATCTGTATTAAAGTGAAGTATCCAGTCTGCAACTCTAAACTTTTTATGAGTTCTGCAAGATAAAATTTCAAAAAACTTGTAGTTCAAAATGATAAATAACATCAATGCATTTGCCTCCATTTCCTTTAAAAAAAAAAAACATTTATATTTATAATCTTTGTATATGACACTAGGGCTCACCCCTGTTTTTAGCATTTTTTTTTCTCAAGTAGAACCAGATGCATATTGAGATCAATGCAATCACAGCACAACCAGCAATTACAATGCCCACAATAGCCCCAGTTGATAGCTTGCTTTCACCCAAGTCAGGCTTGAAATCTACAAAAGAGGGCAGTCAAAATGATTAAACATTCTAAATGTACAAAACAGTACAAAGATCGAATAAAAAAAAAAATTTAAATGACTTACTAGGTGTGACTGAAATAGCTGAAATCAGAGGCCCATATACACCTCTCTGTGGAATAGCATTGGTTCCTTTCCCAACCCACTGAAAGTGAATCTCTAAAGTGTGGTCAGTAACAATAGCAAAGAAGCTCATGATTTTTTCCTGGCCAGTCCCATTAGCTTCTTTTGCAATATTGAAGTCTCTCAAAACATTCTTCCCCTGCATGATTTCAAAAAAGTTTTACTTCAAAGAATTCCAAGGAAGTTGCCGACAATGAGAACTAAAATGGGATAAATGATGATTTGGAAAACTAACCTGGATATACACATCAAACAGTCGTCTTCCAACACTAAAGAAACTCTTATCATCAGTGAACATAATCTCAGCAAAGTGAAGGTTAACTGTATAATTTCCATTCTGAAGGCAAAGACCGTAGTATCTAAGGGAGATAGGACTTAGACGAGCAGTCATGTATAAGTCTGGATTAGGCATGGTCAAAACTGTTACATTTGTCGCAAGGTATGGTATACTAGAATTACCCAGAAAATCTCCTGTTGAGCTATAAGCCCATTGTTCATCAAAAGCTTTATAAGTTGATGGCCCTTGGGGGTCGGTGTCACTTTGATAAACATCATCGCCAATGGTCACCTCGCCACCACCACAGTTTATAAACAAGTTGTAATCTGCAATAGTCACGCCGTCACAGAGCACATTTACAAACATTGAGAAATAAGTTCAACAAGAAGAGATACATCAAAATTTGTCATATAATATAAATATGCTCACTTTTTGCTTTTCCAGAGCAAGGTTGGTTCTTCCTCATACATGACGGAATCCTGCAATAAAAAGGGCCTTCGCCTTCAGTAAGAACAAGGAGATATAAGAGCAGAACTGTTACAATGCAAACTCATTGAGAGTGTAAAAAAGCTTACGAATTACTATCTGTGGACGAGTAACTAGATACCAAATTCCTATGACCATGAAGGCAGAGAAAGTGTAAGAATTGTTGATCAAACAATTAATAGAGCTACATGATTAAGAAAAATACAGCCATTTGTGGTGAATACTTACACAGCTCCTGTAGGACAATAGGTTAGCCCATTCGAAACGTTAAAACTATTGTAAGATAAATCACTGTAATATATAAAACAGAAAGACCATTAGTGATGGATATGCAACATATGAAAGAAGCGGCAAATAAATCTAAATCAAAATCTATCTGAGTTCATCAAGTTAGCAGAACATACAAGCGTTGCTGTTTTGTACTGGTCAAAATCCAACTTGGTATTGCTCCAAATAAATTGTTACTGGTAAGGTACCTGTGTAGATGCAATTACTTTCAGTCTGCTGTGAATTCAAATGAACAAAGTTAGAAACATTAAACACAATGGATCTGAAGCAAGCTGCTCACATATAATTGATGCTCTTGCCCAAGTTCACATAGTTGTCCGGAATCTTCCCAGTCAAGTTATTGAAGCTCAAATCTCTGTGAGAAAAATATATTCGCTCTATCAAAAGAATTGCTCTAGAACCGAGTATTGCGCAAAGAAAAAGAACTTTATCGACAATCTCCTACAAGGCTACAACTAGTCTAGAAAAATTGAAAGATCAGGCTTACAATGCTTTGAGACCTCCAAAATCCCCTATGAATTCTGGTAATTCATCAGATATTGATAAGTTCCTCAAGACCCTACAGTGAACCACATAATATAATAGTTACGCTACAAATTATAGACGATGAGTTTAAGAATTTTACTGAAAATAAATGTATATTCTTACAACATTGACAAATTTGTCATGTTTTTCAGTGCAGGAAATTTCCCATCACCTCCTTGTATGTCAGTCACTCTCCTGCAACATAAACACATCTTACAACCAAATAATGACAGAAAAATTGCAGCAAGAGCATTCTGCTCTGTTGGATATACAAAGCATTTAGTGATTCTTACAGCTGGCTTAGAGTGACTAATTCAGAAAAGCTTGCAGGAAAAGGCAATTCCATGGAGGTCCCTTGCATGTCTCTGCATTTAAGTTAAACGTTAATTAATCTCACAAAAAATTTGTTTAGTTTGCATTCATTTTAGTACTCACATCCGAGAGATCTTTGTCCAGTTACTCATGAAGCTAGGAATTTTTCCAGTTATTGGATTGCCATCAATTCGGCTGAAAAGACATTCAAATTAAGGTAATCAAATGTGAACCATGAACCAAATATGTACTTCTATTTCTATATATGACAATGAAATTTAATGAAATAATAGGCAGTGACTTACAATTCAGTTAAATTTTTTAGTTTACCCAATGATGCTGGCAATTCACCACTGATGTTATTGGCTGAAAGATGACTGCCAAAAAATAAAATAAAATAAAATAAAATAAAATCAAATCAAATTGAGAGAACCAACCAGTTAAGCACCAAAAACTATATATATACACATTTGTTTTATAAACATAAAGAAATCAACTCACAGTCTATCCAAGTTTATTAAATTGCCAAGAGACTCAGGAAGTGGACCTTCAATCAGGTTGTCTTCCAGTGATCTGAATAAATATAAAAAAAAGGAATAAATAAAATCACATAGAAAAATGAATTAAATAATAATAATAATAATAATAATAATAATAATAATAATAATAATAATGAAAGAAACAGAGACGTACATGTCTTGGAGGGTGAGGATTTTACCAAACTCAGCAGGAATGGTTCCAGTGATGCGATTTCCCAAAAGGGCCCTAAAAAAACCAAATAATTAACTAATTGCATCTAAAATCAGATGATATGAAAAAATTATGAAAACTCACAGGTTGGTGAGAGGGAGTGAACTCCATGAAGAAGGGATAGTGCCATTAAGATAATTCCTTGAAAGATCTCTGTTCATTAATAAATTTGAACTTGATTTCATTCAAAAAATCAATGATAAAATTAAGTGATAATTAAGTAGTAGATCATAATTACATGACTTGGAGGGAGGTGAGATTAGCAAACTCGCCGGGAAGGGTACCGGTGAGGTTCTGGCCCTTGAGGATGACACTGATGACGTGGCAGGAGGAGATGGTGTTGCATGGGCCGCACGTGACATTAACTGCTACATCCTTGTTAGAGTTGGAATCCACCCAACCGGAAGTCCCACTGCATGGGTCCACCGTGAAGTCCCATTGTTTCCCCAACTTGGCTCCTATCTTCTTCAGTGCATCCACTGTTCATCATGACATTTAAAAAAAAAAATTATATAAATATATATAGTTTTTCGGTAAGAAAAGAAAAATTAATTTTTTTATAGGGGAAAATTAATAATTGGCGAAATTTTATAGGTAATAATGGCAAGTGTTATGAGTTTGCCCTATGTGAACACAAATAAATTAAGAGACGTGTAAACCATTCTCAAGTGTGATTTTGACTGCATGGTCTTAATGCAGGCATCTGGATAATGACCCAAAGTGGCTACTGGCGGCTAGCCTAGATATCATCATCCCTAAGCTATTAGCAGAACTTTTAAGGTCTTATTTGGGTTGGCTTCTCAAAAAAACATTTTTTTAAGTTCAGTAGAAGTGTTTCTGGAAAAAGTGCTTTTCCAGAGTAAGTTAAGTACTTTTTTATATTTTGTGTTTGTATTAACTTTTCTGTAAAAGCAGAAGCGGTAAAAATAAGCTAAAAAACAGCTTTTTTCAGAAGCTGCTCATGACTAGCTTCTGAAAAAAGCTGTTTTTCAGTTTTTTTTTACAACTTCTGTTTTTGCAGAAAAACCAATACAAACAACTTTTTTGAACCCAGAAGTGCTTAACTTATAAAAAAACACTTCTGGGTTTTCCAAAACTCATCCAAACAAGCCCTAAAAGCTAAAAGCATAAAGGAATGCAAATAATAATGAAACCAAATACCAACTTCTGAGAAAATTAACAATGATTAACTAAATGCTAACTTCTGTGAATGAATGAATTATTTCATACCTTCATTTTGATCAAGGGTCTGAGCTTGGCAGTGGGAACTCCAAATCAAGTAACAAAGGAAGAGAAACAGTGGAACAACACCATGCCTAGCCATGAAGAACTTTGTTGCTTCTCTTGATCTTCTCTTTCCTTCTATCTTTCTCTCTTTTTTTCTAGAATCAATAGATCATTAATTAAAGAGCTTAGGAGGAGGAGGAGGAAGAGGAGGAGGAGATCTTAACTTGTTTATTAGAAAAAGTACTAACAAAATGGGCGTTGTTCTATATTTATATATAGCATTTCTAACACCAAGATTTTGACTAGTCAAAACAGAGGCCGGCACTGTCCCTGCTTTTTTCTCCGGCTTTGAGTTTATGTTAATTCAATGTTTGATTGGTCAACATCTAGCCTGCAAAGACAAGCCAAATTGTGAATCTGTTTTTATTTATGGGTTTTTGCCTCAAAAGTCCAAAATATAGATTGTCCGAGCTTAAGCTTAAAGTTTTCAAGAAGCTTATTCTCATTGGCAACCATGTTACTTTATTTTATTTTATTTTATTTTATTTTTGTGTATTGGATTTGAAGAATAATATCTTTGCATGGTTTTCAAAACTACCATTCATTGGATTTGACAGAATTAGATACGTTAAATTTCCAAGGCCCCCCCTTGATAGCTGTTCTTCGTCCCTTATACTCGTTTTCATTTTGCCAACTGAGTATGCAGTAATGCACAACTACCAAATATTCTCTTAATATACGGGTCACTGATAAAATTTTTCAACTAAGTGTTGAGAATTTGATTCTCGGTTGAAGACACATTTCTGGGAGATATGAGCAGTGATTGTATGCGGGTGGTTCCAGTATCTATGTGTGTACAGACCCTACTCCCACTTGTTCCACCGAAATTTGTGCACGCTTCTGACGGTTTAGCAGGACAAGGCCTTCGGACTATATGTTCCTCTTGTTTATTAAAAAAAAAAACTGAGTTTGCGGTAATGACCTTTAGATGCCTAAGAACTAATTCTTAGTTGTGCTAATTATGTTTATACTGGTTTATTAAGATGTCCATATATTAAACAGTTCATCAAATTGTATTTTCTGATTGGTTGTTTTAAATGAAACATCTCTGCTGGCATGCATTGACTTCTTTGCTGTATGTTCAAATAATTTTTCATTTCCATACATACAAGTAGATAACATATTAAATATTATTAATTCGAGAAGTATAGATGGAGAATGACTGACAGAAACTTATTAGACAAAATAGGAAGAATCTAATCACACACTCAGATCACAATGGAACCAAATGGTAGTTTGTTATACGTTTCTTTCAAAGAGTCATGTTGGACGGAACACCATGCCTAATTGGATGACATAAAAATCAGAGAATACAAACAAGTAGAAGGGTTGTTGACAGATAAACTTTGTGATAAATAAAGGAATATGGAATCTAATTACAAATGGAAATTAGGTAAAGTCAAATTCTAACATGTTATTTTTTGGAATCAAGACTGTACTATAACATACTTGGTTTTACACTGCAGTTGCTTTAGAAGGTTGCTGTTGAATTTCTCTTTGGGTATCTTCTCTGTGTCTCAACATCAAAGGAGCTGTTTGAGGAATCAGACAGAAGTTTGCTTGTCGGCCTGGTGTTTTCATCTTGACTACTTTGCTGAGACACCGAGGAATCTAACCATGGTGCATCGATTGATGCATCGGCTGACTGGCTATCATCAAAGCATTTCTCAAAGAGCTGGAACCTAGGAGCACCGCTGCTCGAGGCCGAGGGATTCATGGATGAGATCGGTAAAGTGCTCTTGCCATCGAGGATGCTTACCACGGTGGACATTGTCGGTCTGAGAGATGGCGAAGAATTGGTGCATGTGAGAGCCAAATTCAACATCTGCAATGCCTCTTCCTTTGGGTAGTTCTCACCTAGGTTTTTGTCAACAAGGTCAAGCAGCTCACCTTGCCCTTGTAGAATTAAGGCCTGCGGGGAATTACAATGATGAGATAGTGTTTAAAAAACTTGTAATGTGAATAACTGAATATCAAGAACATATAATGGCATACCCAGTCAAGAAGATATATAAAATCCTCCTTTGTCCTGTATGTGTGCGTGTTGCTTAGTCCACAGATGATCTCCAGCATGACTACGCCAAAGCTGTAGACATCAGCTTTGTCGGTCAAGTAACCTCTCATGGCATATTCAGGGGCCATGTATCCTCTGTGTATCAATCAGAAGCATTAAAAACATTAGATCAAACAAGATGCTTTCATGTTTAAGAACTAAAAGATGAGGCTTTCTATTTCAGTAAGAAAATATTCTTTAGTTTTTTCTTCACTCACACTATCACCATGAAAACCTATTAGGTTCTCATATTGGAGGGCTACAATCTTCTTCGCTACATAAGAGGAAAGTTTGAAACATACCAGAGAAGTAATGTTTATATGAATAACTACCTACATGACAAATTGTGGTTTATATGGATAATAGCATATTTTGAGAAATAATGTTGTACTCACACAGTTCCTGCAATCCGAGTGCTTATATGGGTTTTGTCTCCATCTTCTTCACAGAGTCTAGCCAAACCAAAATCAGATATCTTCGCATTGAGATCCTTATCAAGCAGCACATTAGCTGCCTTAATGTCTCTATGAACAATCTTCAACCTTGATTCCTCATGGAGATATGCCAATCCTCGAGCAATGTCAAGGCAAATTTTACACCTTGTTTTCCAATCCAAATTTAGCTGCTCTCTTTCACGGCCTGTACACACAAAACATTCAACACTGTTCATTGTGCAAGTAATCATCAGATTATGAAGTAGATAATTGGCAAAGAAATAAAAGCACCAACCAAAGAGAGCATTCCCAAGGTTATTGTTTTCCATGTATTCATAAATCAACAACAACTGGTTTCCTTCAATGCAACAACCAAAAAGTCTGACGAGATTGGGATGCTGCAAAGCAGATATCATGCCTATCTCATTTATAAATTCACGATTTCCTTGCCTTGACTTTGCAGAAAGTTGCTTGACAGCAATTGCTGAACCATCCGGCAAGACACCCTGTTGATGATGTAAATTATATTTTCAAATAAACCTCAACTTCTGATAGTAGCAGCTGCAGAACAAAGATAAATACAAATTGAGCGTGAGGAGTGATATAGCAACCTTGTAAACAGGCCCAAAACCACCTTCTCCTAATTTGTTTGCAGCATCAAAGTTCCCGGTTGCGGCTTTGATCTGTCTCAAAGTGAAGTATCCAGTCTGCAACTCCACACCTTGAAGTTCTGTGATTCATGAAAGGGGAAACCTTAAAAGTTCAAGAAACCATGGAAACAAGATTCATTCAAAATATTGCAACACCTTTCAACCTATTCCAGCGAAAAAGGTCTACTGTATTTTCTTGCATTGACAACTAAATAGGTATCTTCTTATAAATTCTTGAGAAATAAATATATCACCACTATTCATTAATTATGATAACTATTTCTCTCGCTTCAGCTATCCACAACTGTTTTTTGTTAGCATAATTCTACACTAAGGTACAAATAGCTAGTTCTTAGAAATTTTTTAGCAGGTGTGTATATATAATCCTTACAATACCATGTTTTCTTTGGTCCAAGTTTTGATCTATTAGAATATGTGAATCCAAGAGCCAAATAGCATGTAGGAAAAGATTTATTAGCTGAATGAGACTATGAACTTTTATCAAACTGATTAAGAAAATAATAATCATAACAACATAATAAAATGAAGATACAAAATAAGCTTCATAATCTCACCGTTATTTGCAGCGTATTTTCTTCTCAAGCAAAACCAAATGAATATGGAGATCAGTACTATCAGCACACAACCAGCAGCTACAATACCCAAAATAGCCCCAGTAGATACCTTTTCTTTCGTATTGTTTCCTTCAATGACGGGCTCAAAGTCTGAAGAATTGATTAGATATTCTCATTAAAAACAACAAAACAGATGAAAGATAAATTTTCTAAAGACTTACTGGGTGTAACTGAAATAGCTGAAACTAATGGCCCATACACATTTATCTCTGGAACAGCATTGGTGCCTTTACCAGCCCATTGAAAGTGAATCTCCAGAGTATGGTCACTTACATTAGCAGTGAAGCTCTTGATAATTGCTCGCCCAGTCCCATTAGCTTCTTCTGCAATATTAAAGTCCCTCAAAACTTTCTTTCCCTGCATGATTTCAAAATTTTTTCTTTAACCATAATAAACTTGAGGTTTATTAAAGGACTAATAGCCCCATGATGAGTGCATGAACACTTGCGGAGAGTGCATCACCCCACATTAGCTAATGTAGTATGTTTGAACTTAAACATCTAAGTCTCGGCCTCTATCCATATGCTTAAGCCTTTGGGTTAGAATCAACTCCCGGTAAAAGTTGTTTTATTTAACATGGCATCAAAGATTGGTTGATTGGTTTGTTTTAGTGACTAATTAAAATATGCCAGCATAATTCAGAGGGTGTATTAAAGTAACTAATAGTCCCATATGGGTCAATATGGTAATCTTAGACTTGAACATTTAAGTCCGAGTGTCTCACTTTTTTGTGTTGAATTAAGCTCAAATAATGTGTTTAGCTTGTATCTAACGATGTTTACAAATAAGTAAAACTAAATGTAATTCTTTGTAAGTTGTCACTGGTGAGAAGGACAGAGTAATGATTTTCTGAAACATGTGCTACAAATAAATTAAAATAAAAAATTTAACCTGGATAGATACATCAAAGAAGCGCCTTCCCACGCTAAAGTAAGTCCCAGCATCAGTGAACATAATCTCAGCAAAGTGTAGATTAACTGTATAATTTCCATTCTGAAGGCAGAGGCCATAGTACTTAAGAGAGAGGGGACTGAGACGAGCAGTTGTGTATAATTCTGCATCAACCATGGTCAAAACTGACACATTGTTTGCAAGGAATGGTTCATTGTCATTGTGGACAAAGCTCCCAGTAGAACTATAAGCCCATTTGTCATTGTAGGAATTGTAATATGAGGGACCTTCTGTGTCTGTGTCACCTTGGTACTCATCATCACCGATGGTCAGAGAGGGGCCACCACAATTAATGAACAAGTTGTAATCTGCGAAAGTTAGAGTTTAGGGTTACTTATAAAATAAATTGGAAAAAAGTACAACAAGAAACAGTATACATTTATCATTTAATTATAAACATGGCAGGCCTTACAATTGATCTCCAGAAGAAATGAAAGTTTTCATAAAATACTAATACCTACTTATTGCTTTGCCTGGACAAGGGTTGTTCCTCCTCAAACATGATGCAAGCCTAAAACACAGTATGTGGTTCAACTCAAACATTTGAATACAAGAAACAGAGTTATTCCAATGAAGACAAGCACAAAAGGCTTACAGCTTATTATTTGAGGATGAATAACTCGAAACCACATTTCTGCAAGTATAAAGGATGAGGAAACATATGAATTATAAATTGATCATGAACCAAAGCCTGATGATTAAGAGAAAGATAGCATTGTAAACTGGATCCTTACAAATTACTCCCCCGAAGACAGTCAGGTGGTGCATTGGAGCCATTAAAACTGTTGTAAGATATATCACTGCAATATCAAGTATCATGAGTGATGTGCAATGTATGAAACAAGTGGCAATTATCAATCTGAAATTCTTCATGGTAAATTATCATACACATATTGCTTTCTGGTGGTCACGATCCAATCTGGTATTGCTCCACTGAGATTGTTATTGGTAAGGTATCTGTATTGATGCTCTTCAGTATGCCTTGAATTTAAGCCAAGAGAAAGAAAAGCAACAAATGCGACAAAAGAGATGGGGTTGGATATTGGAATCATCGCAGCAGAATTTTAGATAAATAGATATATAAGGTCACATATGCATTGATGCCATTGTTCAGTATGCCTTGAATTTAAACCAAAGAAAGAAAAGCAATAAATGCAACAAAATAGGTGGGGGTTGGGTATTGGCATCATCGCAGCAGAATTTCAGATAAAAAGATATGTAAGAAGTAAGCTCACATAAAATCAATGTGACTTTGTAGGCTGCTATAATTGTTTGGAATTTGCCCAGTCAAGAAATTGAAGCTTAAATCTCTGCAAGGAGAAGTGATTGTATCAGCAAAAGTGGCAAACAACCAATGGGAATCAATTGGTTTCACAATGAGCTTGGAATTTTGCAATCACATAGCCATCCCATTAAAACCATGGGACTTTAATCGCAAAATAGATATATATATATATATATATATATAAAGGATTGAGCAAGCTTACAAGAATTTGAGATTTGCCATAGCCCCAATATACTCAGGCAGTTCACCAGATATTGATAAGTTCCGCAGAACCCTGCAGCACAGCATTAATATTCTCCTTAAAATTACAGAAAATGGTTCGTAATTCATGTGCCTAAACTAAAAAGTAACAAACATTTGTAAATAAAAAAAAATAAGTAAATAAAGCTCACAATCTTGTCATTCCTTTCATGTTCTCTAAAGGCGGAAACTTGCCATCACCTCCCTTCCAGTCAGTTACCCTCCTGCAACATAAACACATCTTGCAACCAAATAATGACAGAGAAAGCCAACAAAAACAATCAACTAATTTAAACAAAGAACATGGCAACAATTCTTACAGTTCAGATAAATTTTCCAATGTGGAAAAGCTGGGTGGAAAAGGCCCTTCCAAGGAGGTGCCTTGCATTTCTCTGCATTTGAATGCAAATCATCATCTAATACAAACAAATAATTTAACGAAACAAGCATTGCTCTTAGTTATAGTAATGAATCACTCACAAGTACTGGATCTTTGTCCAATTGGCAATCAAGCTGGGAATTTTTCCAGAGATAGGGTTGCCATCAATTCGGCTGGAAAAACAAGAAAGAAGAGTTTGATCATTTAAAACTCCTGGTGGAATTACTATGACTCATTCACAAACACAAGTACTAGAACTAGTACTTGAATATGGATACAAAGCTATACACTTCCTCCTAGTTGGTTGCATGCCCCATATATACATTTTAATGTATTAATAACACATAGCATCCATCCATGTACAAGAATTGAACAACAATAGGCAGTGACGTGACTTACAAATAGGTCAAATTTTTAAGCTTCCCCAAAGACTCTGGCAACTCGCCACTTAAGTTATTTGCAGAAAGAAGACTGCATGAAAGAACATTAAGTAACCACAACAACTTGAAATGAAGTAAAATAAGAGTACATCATATTTTACTTCCAACAGAAGAATTGAATCCAAAATACATTAAGAAAAAGCTCACAGCTGTTCTAAGTGTATCAGTTTTCCAAGAGACGAAGGGATTGGGCCTTGAAACAAATTATCCTCTAACACCCTTAACCAAAAACAAACAAATTACTGAATCATGAGAAAAGGACATCAAAACAAAACCAAAATAGAAACAATGCAGACATACAGGATATTGAGGGTGGTGATGTTACCAATCTCCTCCGGAATCCTCCCAGAGATGTTATTACCAAGAAGTGACCTACAATGAACAAAAAACTTACTGACAAGCTGCATGTGGTTATATGCACAAAAGTGATTAGAAACTCACAGGGTGCTGAGAGGGAGTGATGTCCATTGTACAGGGATGGTTCCACCAAGATAGTTCTGTGTGAGATCTCTGTTATATTAATAAAAAAACACTAAATTAAATGCACCAAAAAAAAAAGAGAGAGATCCACATGCAAGAAATCTTAAGCAATTACAAGAATTGGAGAGACTTGAGATTAGCAAACTCGACAGGGAGTGGACCAGTAAGGTTCTGCCTCTTGAGGATGATACTAATGACGTGGCAATAAGTGGCATTGCAATTGCCACATGTGACATTGGCTGCTCTGACAAAATCTTTGTCAGTGGTGGGATCCACCCAACCGGAGGCACCACTGCATGGATCCACATTGAAGTTCCACTGCTTCCCAAGCTTTAATCCTATCTGCTTCAGTGTCTCCACTGCTCGCCAGTCGCCATTTTCATAACAAGTACAGCATCCAATATCCATCCATATATGAGTGTCAGATTAGTTGGTATAGCATTGCTACTTTTAAGATGATCATATGTATCTTAGAAAGATTTGTTCTTGATAAATTAACCTTTTTCTATAACATAAGTGGAAAATTCATGATAATGCCGGTCAAAGTTCAGACTGGTTCTAAGATTGCTTCCAAAACTATGTGGGCCATAAGACTCACATTTCAAGCAGTCACCAAAATGAATCAAAATTTAATGGAAAACTAAAGTAGACTGTGTTACATCTATCTATGTTCTCATTATTTTATAGAACTTATCTAAGGTTTTCAGAGATATAAGTCAACTAAAATATATAAAGATATGCACTTGCTAAGATACGCATATAAACAGATTTATACTTCCCAAAATTATGAAATTAGTTTATGCTATTTCCCCTTTAAAAATCAGCTAAAATCCCAAATTGAAAATAATAATTAAAGGATTTTACTTTGGCATGGAAGAACTTTCATAATTTATGAAATAAAATTGACCAAAAAAAAGAAAAAAAAAACAGAACGAAAAGAAGACGAACATAATTATCACAAAAAAAACCGACAATGATTGTTTCAACGTTAGATACTTTTGTATAATGCCAAGAAAAAAGCAACCTTTTTTTAGTTGATAATGTCAAAAAGAAATTAGATTAAATTGATCAGAAGCAGCAGAGATCTCAGTAAACCACCATTGATTCACTTGAAAAAGATGTCCATTGAATTGCTAACAGATTCAAAACATCTGAACAATGAGAAGAGAGAACACCAAAAGAAAAAAAAAACCACACACATACCTTCAAGTGGATCTAAGCGCTGGGCATGGCAATAGAGAGTCTCAGAACAGCTCCAAACCAAAATAGTAAGGAAGAGCAACAGTTGGAAAACTTCATGGCTAAACTTCATCTCCTCTTCCCTCTCTCTGTCTCTGTCTCTGTCTCTGTCTCTGTGACAAAGTGATAAGTGATAACATATAAAAATGCTTATTTTTTTTATAATTTAAAAAGAAAGTGGGGCCAGCTCAAACGTACATTATAATATAGACAGTGAACAGTTTTTTTGGCAAGTTGATTGACGTTGTTGCAGTTATCTTCTTAATAAGTTGCTTTTTTGAGTTTCGTTGCACTTGCTAAGTTTGAAGAAAAATCATAGGAATTTGTTTTTTAGGAGCCATGTACAAGCCACCTCGTGTCAATTGACATATGCACGAACTGAATATTAATCATCCAGTCCACACTTTTAATTGAGAATGGAAAATTTGAATTGTGAATCTTCATCTATATCCAATGACTGGTTTCCATGACTATCTCCATCATTTGTATAATTTCACATTGAGTTAGGAATATGGGATTTTATACTTTGAAGATCATTTGGAAGGAATTTAGGAGAAGAAATTTTGATTTAATCAGTTCTATGACCATTCTGTAAGAGCTTTGCACCTGAAAAACTAGCTGGATAGATTTTGATGCTTGAATGGTATGTGTTGCCTGAATGAACTAATTTTTTGGTAAATATTGTGTGCTTTTTTCCTACTCTACATGTTTAGAGCAGTTTTTTCTTTTATAAAATAAATCAATTATAATTTATTAAAATTTAAAAATGAATACAAAACTAAATGGAGTCGATGCATGAAGACCTCCTGGGCGGCGCCCGCGGCGGCGCTCGGGGTGGTGCTCGTGGCGGAGGGCAGGGCGTGAGGAGGAGAGGTCCGGGTAGAAGGTTCGCGTACTCGCGCTCTCGCCCTTCAAGTGGGGGAAGTTCATCGGCAAGTTCTCTTCAGGCCCCAAGGAGTGCACATGTTAGGCCGGGGCTCTCTTTCGCCCAGTCCGCTAGTCCGCCTGAGGAGTCGGTTCCTTTAAGGGAGGCAATCACTGAGGGGGATCGTTGACAGGACTGGATCACGGTCACGAGAAGGAGAAGCAATTCCAGCCCTAAGTCGACTGGTCCGGGACCAGAACGAGGGGGGATTCTTTAAGCTCTCATTCTCCAGTGGCTGGGTCTAAAAGGCGTTGCTCGGCGGAGACTTGTGGGCGTTGTCTTAGGTCGTCGCACAACACTGAGGATTGTCATCATCTTCTTACCTGTAGGCGGTGCGGGGGTGCTAGGCACATGGCGCCGGCCTGTAGGGTGGAGCTGCAGGTGTCCCCTAGACATCACCGGGTTCGTCCGCAAGCTAAGGCAAGAAGGTCGCCTTCTGCTAGAGCAGTACAACCTCAACTGAGGAGGGAGGATGGACTGGTGGACAGGATTCACCCTAAAAAAATTCATCTCTCCATTTCATTAACTCAGGAAACCTCCAAGCTTCGAAAAGAGCTAGCAAAGATCATCGTGTTTAACGTTATGTCAGGCCAGATGAACGAGGACATCCTTTTGGAGTTTCTCCCAGGGGCTCTGAACACCCCGAGGGTGGATGTGGTTTATGAATTCAGGGACAATTCTTACTTGGCCACGCTTTGCAGTGAAGAGGAAGCTCTCAAAGCAAGCAAGATCGGCGACCTCAGCCTTCCGTCCAGATTGGGCCCCTGTGTCTTCTCGATCTCACCCTGGACGGCGGAGGTTGGATTGGTTGGCGCTGCGACGGGGAAGGGTCAAGTCCTCCTCATTTGGAATCTCCCCTTGCATGCTTGGACGTGGTCGGTGCTGGAGGACCTGCTCCGTCCCATCGGTGAACTTATGGCAATCCCGCATCCTAGCAAACCGCACAAGGCTTTCCTCTCGGTGTTGGTCCGGTGCCGGCGATGAACGTAGCTCCCCTTTGAAGTTGCACTTAGCTTCGCCATGCGGAGATTCACGATCCTCATTACGGATAACAAGCTCCCATTCCCGACGTTTAGGAGAGACTTAGATAAATACATGTATTCTTCGGTGAAGACGGCGGTGGAGATTCAAGATGAGGTGGATGCTCGGGCAAGATTCACTCATGAGGTTGCTAGAGAGGCCAAAGGAAAAGGGGTGGCGGTTGGGGAGCATAGAGTGTCGGGAGGCCTGGACAAGGAGAGGGACGCTCGGCGAGATGATCAGGAGAGGGGACGGCAAGAGTGGAGACCAAGAGAGGCAGCTTCTTTGACCCGCCCGGTGAGCTCTGCTCCCAGAGTCTAGAGAGAACTAGAGAGGGTGTCCCGGTCGGTGAGCTTGGCTCCCAGGGATTCTCTTGTTTGTTCATTGGAGACCCGACCGGTGAGCGGGTCTCCCGGGGTCCGAACGATGCCTCCCCGGAGGTCGGCCGGGAGACGGACTCGCTTAATCCGGCGATGGTTTTATCCGCTGGGTCAGAACCGAAGGACCGTTCGAAGGTGAATGATGTTTTATCCAGTGGACTAAGTACGTTGCATGGCTCAGAGGATGATGGTGATGTGGTTGGTGCTGTCACAACGGCATTGGCTGAGGTTGTTGCTGTTGCACTTCAGGGCGACAAAGCTGGCACGCCAGGTGAGCTGGGGAATGGGGGAAAGACAGGTTCGGCAGTAGAACCTTCTCCAATTACTCAAGAGATCAGAGCTTCTTCGCTAGGCCCCTCCCCATCACAAATTCGTAAGCAATGTGGGCCCACCATGGAAAGCCCAGTGGAGGATACTGATCCCTTCTCTCAGTCAAATGGGCCTTCAAATAAGCTGCAGGCCCATGCTCCTATTACTCAGCAAGTTGGGCCTGAAATAGATAAATGTGGTCAGGTGGTTCCACTAGATGAGGGGGTCTTTTGTGATCCTTCACATCCACCTACGCAGCTTAATCCCCTAACCAATTTCAATTGGGTTTTCCTTCATGGAATTTGGACATTGGCACCGAACAAATTCACTTCGGATATCACTGCTCGCTCCAATCATGAAGGGGGCCTTGAGAAACATGACAATCTTGAAATCTGGAGTTCTGATAACCAGGATGATGAGCTAGTAAAAGAGACCGGGGACCAAGGGCTGGCGACCCTGGGCAATGAGGAAGATAGTTCAAAGAGTTGGCAGACTGATGATTCTGGGACTGATTTTGAAGAAAAAATTCGCCCCTTACTTCACAATGATCAAACTAATGACATCTCCCATGGTGCTCATAGAAGCGAAAGAAGGAAGAAGCCTTCATCCCGTTGGAATGAGGAGGCAGGTTTCGTCTCTCATCCACCCAAATCAATTAAGAAGAAGGGCACTGCCACGCCATCGCGAGAAGGTACTACTTCAGACCCTCTTTTTATTGCTGATTGGACTGATTTGCAATTAATAATTACTGCAACACTTGTGGTATTGTCTTTGATTAATTGCTGCATAGAGATAATTGCTTTGCTCATTTACGTATGCTTGAATCAAATCGATCTTCCCTTTCTAAGGATGCTGCAAGTCCCTCTAGTTCAGGGCCTGTCACTGGTTTGAATTAGTTTGTTTATGAATATTATTAATTGGAATGTACGAGGTTCAAGAATGCCCTCAAAGCGATTCCTAGTTAAGGACTTTCTGCAGCTTCATCATGCGGGCATTTGTTGTTTGCAAGAATCAAAATTAGGGGTGATTGATCCATCCATTTGGCGTCCCATTGGTGGAGCCCGTTTGGACCGCTTCTCATCCATCCCAGCTATTGGCACAGCTGCGGGTATTATCATTGGGTGAAGTTAGATCGCTTCTTAGTTAACTCCAACTAGGTGGCCATGTTTCCTAAGGTCTTCCAAACTTGTCTCCCTAGGCTGGGATCAGATCATGTCCCGATTAGTCTTGAATCGGGCATTCATACCCCGATTGCTCGCCTCATTCGCTTTGAACAGGCTTGGTGCTTGGCGGAAAATTTTACAGACCTAATCAAGGAGTGGTGGAACTCCACCCAGCCTTCTGGCTGTGGTGCTTTTGTTGTAGCCAAAAAAATCATGCGTATCAAGGAACGACTTAAACATTGGGCAAAATACGAGTTTGGTTCGATCAAACTTAAGAAATTATCCTTATTGCATGATCTTGAGAGGTGGGATGTGGCAAGTGAATCCCATCCTCTTTCGATAATGGATTCTACCACTGAGACTAACTTAAAAGAGGAATTAGGATTGATCCTTAAGCAGGAAGAGATGTATTAGAAGCAAAGAGCTAGGGTGACCTGGCTTAAAGAAGGAGATGAGAACACTGGCTTCTTCCACACAGTTGCTAATGGGAGACGAAATAAGAACTTCATCCCCTGGGCGTTGAAAAATAATGTTAAAGTCATGGACATAAGGGGAATTGGTGAGGTCTTCACTTCCTTCTACCGGAACCTTTACGGCTCAGCTCAAACACATCATCATCAGATTGTCTGGAGTGAGTTGCTTGGTTTGATCTCTCCAATCTGGATGCCCCCTTCACTCTGGAGGAAATCAAGGCTACTGTATTTGGCATGCCTGCGGAGAAGGCACCCGGACCAGATGGTCTACCCCTTCTTTTCTTCCAGAAATTTTGGGATATTATCAAGGATGACATCTTTAGATTGTGTGAGGACTTCTATTGGGGTAGGGCTAACCTTGAGAGAATTAATTGGTCGAATATTGCATTAATTTCCAAGAGGCAATCCCCGAAGGATCCTTCCCATTACCGGCCGATCAGTCTTATAAACTCTACCCTCAAAATTCTTTCAAAGATCTTGGCAACAAGACTGGGGAAATATATTGATAAGTTGATTGACACGACGCAGTCTGCTTTTATTAAAGGTCGGTGCATTACAGATAATATTGCCACAGCCCAGGAACTGATTTTCTTTATACAACAGAACCGTCAGCCTGCCCTGATTCTAAAGGTGGATTTCACCAAAGCGTTCGACTCAGTTGACTGGAACTTCTTACTAGATCTATTAAGAGCCCGTGGTTTTAGTGATAGATGGGTAGGTTGGATTAAGTCTATCCTCTTCTCCTCTAAGGCTAAGTTCCTCATCAACTGCATACAAAGCGGCTACATTAGGTACCAGAGGGGCTTAAGACATGGAGATCCCTTATCCCCTTTGCTTTTTGATCTAGTACTGGACGTTCTTAGTTCTATGATCAACAACACCTTAAGCTCGGGTATTTTGCATGATGTGGCATTAAATAACTTGGGTGTTAAGATGTGCCATCTTCAGTATGCGGATGATCTCCTCATCATGACTTCGAGGGGAGGGGAAGACCTCCGCATTATTAAGCTAATTCTTTACATCTTTGAAATTATGTCAGGGTGATAGTCAATTCTGAGAAATCTTGTCTATACACCTCGCGCAGGAATTTGGAACCGCCGACCTATCTGGCTGAGACGGTGCACTGTAGTAAGGGGACCCTGCCCTTCACTTATCTGGGTATTCCCATCTCGGGAGGCAGACCTCGGAAGCAGGATTGGGATATTCTTATAAATAAAGTCTCGGCGAGGTTAGGGCTTTGGAAATCGAAGCTTCTTTCTTTAGGGGGAAGACTCACACTGCTAAACTCAGTGCTAACGGCTATTCCCACCTACTGGATGTCGATCTTCAAACTTCCTTGCTGGGTGGTGAAGAGCATTGACAAGATCAAGAGGAATTTCTTGTGGTCAGATCCGGAGTCCCAGCAGAGGAAAATTAGGTTGGTTAACGGGAATCGACTATGTCGATCTAGGTACCAGGGAGGGTGGAACATCCTTAACATCGAAACTTTCAATATGGCTCTCCTGGGGAAATGGTGGTGGAAGATCCTCTCGGGCAATAGGTGGTGCGGGGAGGCTATCTTTCATAAAAATTATTTCAGTAGGACGCCTTACTGGAATCTTTTTCATAAGCACAGGGGCAGAAACTCTTTCCCGTGGAACGGTATCCTGCAATCCTTACCTGCTTTCAGGATCAATGTTGTTTTTTCCGTGGGTGATGGGGCTTCCACCCTCTTCTGGCTTGACAACTGGGTTGAGGGTCGCGCTCCTGCGGACATTTGGCCCCACCTTTACCGGTCTGCTAGCAATAAAGATGGTACAGTGAGAGAGCTTGTTGAGGAGTTGGGGGGACTCCGCTGGGGGATTCACCTATAATTAGAAGGGTTTTCGACAACCTCAGATCTTCTTTACCCTTGGCTGATGATCGAAGGCTCTGGCGATTAACCTCGAATGGAACCTTCACTGTCAAATCTTTTTACAGTTTCCTGAACGATAGAGGTCTTCGGTGTCGCTGGACTCCTATCATTCTCAAGAGTTGTTGTCCCAAGATGGTTAACCTGTTCAATTGGTTAGCTTGGGATGATAAGATTTTGACTTTGGAAAACTTAGCATTTAGGTGTTGCAATCATTTCCCAACTCCCACTTGTGTGATATGTCATGCTGATGTGGAATCTTCACAACATTTATTTACACATTGCCCTATGGCAGTGCACATTTGGAGGTTCTTCGGACAGCTCTTCGAGGTCCGAGGGAGCCCGAACTCCCTGAAAGATTTATGGGGAAACTGGTATTCTTCAATTAGAAAATCCCTTTCCCCTTTCTGGAACTTGCTGATTAGAGCAATTACATGGAACATTTGGCTTGAAAGAAATGCACGCATTTTTTCTTCTTCTTATGCCGCTACTGTTACAATTATTATTAAAATTGTTCATATGGTTCTACTTTGGTCGAATGCAGTTCCAGATTCCAAGAGAGCTAAATTTGATGAGCCTTTGAAGACGGTCAAGCGGAGCCTAGAGTTCCTCACTTCTAGGGACGTGGAGTGTGTCCCCTCGGTGCCTCCTTCCTCTCCTGGCGCGGCTGAGCTTCTGATGTTGGTGTTTCTTCCCCAGGGACTGGCCTCTCTGGGGATGGGGGTTCTGGGGTTTCCTTTTCTGTTGTTTCTTGGGCTGGTGTGGTTTGTTCTCCACTTCTTGTAGTTGTTCGTTGTTAGTCTTTGTTTTGTACTGTTCCTTCTCTTTCAATGAATGTGGTTTATCCACTTTTTATCATACAAAAACTATAAGAAAGGTAAAAAATAGTACCATCAAAACCACCACAAGAGTAATGAGGACACAAAACTAACGATAATGTTAATCTTCTTCAACATCACATGCCATGTCAAGGTGGGTACTTAACTTTATTTATTTATTTATTTATTTATTTATTGTTAAGACCATTTCCTTCTTCAACATCAAATACTGTCCCGCTTGTTAAGATTATCTAGCTTTAAAATTTTATTATCTCAAACTAGCTAATTGAAAATAATAATTTTACTCAAACATATTTTTTCCAACATAATTTTGGCGGTGAAAGTCCTATTTTATTTCCAGATCACACCTTGTAGTCCATTTAGATCACACTTTGTAGTCCATTTATTCAGTTAACTGATGGGGTTTAGCTTGCATGCAATTCTACAAAGTTTATAATTAAGGAAGGAGTCAAGCAAGCAGTAGCTAAAAATTATGTATAAATGTATAAATGTTTAGAGTGGTTTTTAAGAAACTTCTACATTATTTAATATCGTGCGAGAGAGTTGATTTTTTAATCTCTCGTTTGATATGAAAAAGCTTACCATCCATCTAATGTTGTATTCTTATTCCTTACCATTTTATATTGCCAATTCTAATCATCTTCTCTTTAATATATTTTTATGTTTTATTTATTCTTTGAAAAGTAAAAATAATTGTTAAAATAAAATCAGGATCACCACCCTACAATAAATAAGATAGTAGTATTTTATTTCCTTTCTTAAGTTAAAGATTGGCGGCTTAAATTCCTGTTAATTCAATTGTATAAGGATTGTGACTTGTCCACATTAAAAAAATAAATTAAATTCATTCTTCACATTAAATATCTTTTGATTTTTTGGGAAAAGTTTATTTTTCAAAGCTTAAAAATATTAAAATTTGAAATTTCCATAAGTCAAATAAAAAAAATGTAATAAATATTAAACCACTTATTCATATGGTAGTTGATTACCCTATTCTATTTCAACTCATTCACAAGGTTTGAATCCTAAGTGTCTTATCCCTATTTCTCTTGAAATTATAAAGATTTATAAAATTTATCAATTTTG
Source organism: Dioscorea cayenensis subsp. rotundata (assembly GCF_009730915.1). Classification (NCBI taxonomy): domain Eukaryota; kingdom Viridiplantae; phylum Streptophyta; class Magnoliopsida; order Dioscoreales; family Dioscoreaceae; genus Dioscorea; species Dioscorea cayenensis. The sequence goes on along the minus strand of NC_052490.1, from coordinate 31,102,421 downwards.
TTTAGCCACATGCAACTATAAATAATTACTTTTTAATCACAGAATAAACTTTTATTTTACAAAAATAATAAATAATTTAATGACGTATTCATTCTTATGAAACTTCAATAAATTAGATGCAAAGACTATGAATTGACACCATGTAAAAACCACAAATTAATTCTTAAATAGAGGAAAGTAATCATGCACCTAAAATTAGGATCACATTCCTCGAAGACTAGTGTATGCAATTCTCAATGGAGTAAAGTCAAACCGGGCCCATTTGATAATACCATGTATGATTAAGATTTTTAGAAAATGAAACGAGTTGATTTTTCAAGTTTACATGCATTGTCTATAAGGAACTCTTGCTTTTTTAAATATCTTTCAGCATTGAATGGCTTTTTCGGCGGCTTTGACTAAATGGTTTTTTATTTTTTGGTGTCAAAAGTAAAGATTTTACTCCCATCCAAATTTTAATTATTTTAATTTTAAATTGAAGAACTTTATTTACCCCATCTTATGCAAATAATCATGGGTAGGACGTGAACCATTTGTATAAGATCATTTTTGGATTGATAAAGCCAAAAAAGTTTGTTAGTTTGTTTTTATTATTTTCTTTTTATTATTATTTTTTTTTACAAAAAATGACAAGCGCTATATATACCAAAGAAATGCGCACATGATGAGATTTAATTATCGTACATAGATGACAATGGGTAAAGTATGGGTAAGGTATGCCAAAACCCTTATCCGTACCAGTAACCCTTATTCTATATTCGTACTCTTACCTGTACCCTTCAGGATAAAAAAAAATCATACACTTATCTTTACCCAGGATACTCACTGACCCGTTATTCAAATTATCGAATTAAATATAAATATAAATAATAATAATAATAATAATAATTTAATTTTACATTACATTACAATCTTTAAACACATGTCCATAAATTTAAAATTACAATTCTCATACGTTATTGATTTTTATTAGTATCTTATTTTTCAAGATATTCTTATAATTTATAGAATAAATTATTATAATATTATTTTTTATATTTGGTTTATAATGTTTATTTTTTAATTTACTTATGATTTTTAATATATATCTAAAATTCAATTTTGATAATATCATACTTCATCAAATATAAATATAAAAATTAAATAAAATTTAAAATAATATATTAAGAGAAAATTTGAAGTATTATTTTCAAATTAATCACCATGAAAATAGATCATGGGTAAATTGTGGGTAAATGTTTAGTTTAACAAAAAATTATATATATATATATATATATATATATATATATATATATATATATATATATATATATATATATATATATATATATATATATGAGAGGGTAAAGATGCAGGTGCAGGGTTTTTACCCATACCTTTTTCAACGGGTAGGGGTAAGGGTAAGGGTACAGGTAAGGTACCTTTACCCGACCCGTACCCGTTCAAAAAATAACGGGTAATATCTTTACCCGTATCCGTATCCTGTCAAAGAGGGTATTACCCTCTTTGACCGGGTACGAGTACAGGTATACCCGGCCTTCTTTGACCGGGTACATGTACAGATATACCCGTCGGGTAGAATACAAATTACCATCCTTATGTACACTCAGCTAGAGATAAGAAGATTGGACTATGAGTTTGCACCCATAATCTATGATCCGTTATAATTATTATTTCTAATAAGTCTTGAACTCAAAACTTTTGAATGTTTCACCCTTGTTTTTAGTAATAAGACCAAGTACCGTTAGATTATGAATTCTTTAATAAGTAAAAAGTTTTATCATTCATAGTTTATAAGAATATTATTTTTATTTAAAAATTAAAACCAACCCGTATCAAATCACTTTAAGCCATAAATAATTAATATTTACAAGTGACCGTCTCATGTTTCAATACCAAGAGAAAATTCTGGTTTACATAGTACTATTATTTTAGGAGTCTTCAAATCAAGATTTACATACAAAAGACTCTGCAGTTTGTTGTAGTATGGAAAAAGACATCGTAAATAATACATTGTAATAACTGAATAAACTCTTCTTTAAAATAATAAGTAAAATAAATAATTTAATAATTTAATCATTCATACAAGACTTTGGGGGCGTTGCAAGGAATGGAATGGAGAGGAGTTGGAAGACTAATGATAATGAGAGGATTGGAAAAGTAATAGGAATGAAAACTATGTTTGGTTGGAAAGATTGGAGAAGTAGTTTATATATATATATATAGTAATGAGAGTTGTGACAATTATATTTTTTAAAATATTTAAGTATTAAAAAAAATTGATTATTATAAATAAATATTTAACTATAATAGGTCACCAAATCTTAAATTTTCTTATTAATATGATTAATTAATAATTAATTAATTATAATAAATAACTAATTACTAATTTAAATATATTTTAAAATAAATATATTATGAACCATAATAATTACTTTTTTAACCATTAATATTAATTAATCTCCAAATTTATTGTTAATATTATAATAAGCAACTAATTCACTAATATAAATAACTAATTATAATTTGGTTAATATAAAAAAAATAAGTGGGCTAAAATAAAGTAAGGGTAGTATTGTCATTTCACTGTCAAGGAATCAAGAATTCCCTCAAAATTCAAGTGAATGTGACTCCTTCTCTATAACCTCCTCACTCCTTCATCATACCTCTCTCACTCTCATTACTCCACACCCAAACAAGGGTTTACACAATATAAGTAATAACTCGCATTCCACTCATTCAAACCAAACACCTCCTTTAAATAATAAGATGCGGAAACTACGGATTGGCAACAGTTGCAGGATCAAGAACAAATATTAAGGTGGTGCTCACTTCACTTTATAAGAATTATAAAATTTTCTAAACATTATATTAATTGTATACAAATTAAAATTTTTAAAAATATAAAATATACATATCAAGTGCCACTACTCCAAAATTGTGGGTGAATTGAATCTTGCAACTTTCATAAAATTTTGCATGTCAATTTTTCATATAATTTTGCAAGACAAAGATGCAAGGATTTTTTTTTTTAAAATTTAATTTTGTTTGTAATATTTGATAATTTTAAAAAACCTCATGGATTTTCAATTAATTGCAACTTGTAAATATTTTTAGAGTGATAATCATATAAATTTTAATAAAAATATTTAAGAAACACTAATTGATTAAATAAATAGTATTTATTGGATGACCTTGTGCTTCCAAATTTTATTTTTATACGTTAACAACTTAATATTTGAAACTAATAAACTAATCAAAGAATATAATATTTAAATAAAATATATTAAAATAGATTAAAAATCCAATTAAGCATCATGATCCATGAAATTTAAAAATTTATAATTACAATATAGTTAATTTTATGGCAGTTTTATTTTTTGTTTTGACAAATTAGCTTTTCAAGCGTGAAGATAAAGTATTGTGTAATGGATATAATTAAAGACTACAAATAAAAATATACAATATAAATAAATCAGAAGAAATATTAATAATAATCTTCTAATAAAATAATAAAACTATTAAATTAACTTCAAAAAAGTGTTCATTATTTTTGAAATAAATTATTAAAGAAGATAGTGAAAAATTAAAAAAACAGTTTTAAAAAAATAGAAATGAACAAGAATCACAGTAAAATACAAAAAATCTTAATTTATTATTTTTAATTTAAAAAGATAGGTGAGATGGTGTAGCATTGATTAGTTGAAATGCTATACCATTGATTTAAAAAGATTCTTGATAACAACATATATAATTAAGATTTTTGGAAAAAATAAATGCGGTTTTTTATGGAATTTCAAAAGAAAATAAGAGAAATAAAACAGAAGCCCTGCCCAAGGCAGGGGATGGAACCAAAAACTAATTATGATATCTCGTCATTTCTGAGATTCCCTCATTAGTCTGCCGATTCAAAAAGTCCAGACTACGTTTTGCGGTACCCTCCAAGCATGTCTTTTTGGAATCTGGTACATCAAAAGAAATGGCATCTTGTTCCACTTTTTTGTTCGGAACTAATCTTTATGGTAGCCTGAGTTCTCGTTCTACCTGATCAATGGTCTTTTAGGACGTTCGCTTCTTCTTGCCACAACTTGAGTACTGTTGCTAGTCCCGCTACCAGATGCTGAGTATTTTAAATTGGACACATCCATTTGATTAAATCAGTCAAAATACAAGAACTTGTTGGGCTTGATTCATCAGCAAGTTGCCCCATTTGAGAATCTGTTAGTGGGCTTCCAAAAATCATACCTTCTGAATTTTCATGGATCATAGAGTTGGGCTCTTGAGGCAAAAGTATCACATGGGCTTTTGAGACTTCAAAAATTTTCCCACAATATTCGCTTAATTGAATTCCCACTTGTTTTTCAACAAGTTTTTCAAATTCAAACTCTCCTCCACGTGGGTCTCCAGGCACGTGAGGAATCTCGCCATGAGTCATTGGAACGTTCGTCTGCATGGAGGGTCCTGATGTTACGGCCAATGCTTGCGTGACAAGCCAAGCCATGTGTCCGACAAAACCACACACACCATGCACTCTCAACGAGGAACCATCAATTGAACCGATGGGTTGGTGGAGTGCTACTACCTGTCCTTTGCCAGTATCGTCATCTTCGATGGATGCAGCCACCACAGTGGTCGGTGGTAGGTCCGGCGACTTTATTTCAATGATGCGAGAATGGGAGTGAGTAATCTCATCCTTGACCAATCCCTTGCTAACAACAAAGTACAGGATGTTGTAGAAGCTTCTCACTTCTCTCGATGCAATGCAGTGATCGTTGGTCCATGATCTTTCTCCATCTCTAATCTCCTACCAAGGTGACTAGTTTCTTAGCATTTGATGTTCTTTGTTTAACGCCAACAATGTTGTAACCATTTAGAGTGACCGCCTTCCTCGTGACTGCAGTCGGTGGCTTCTCCACCACACACTGGCGAGCCGAGTTTGTCCTCTTGACTTATGTCGGAGTTCACAACCTCAACCACATTAACAAGGTGCAATTCGTCACCGCCATCCATACATGCATGGGTCCTTTCTCTTTCGCCATCACCATCATTCACTCTTCCTCCTCTAGAGCATAAGTTCCACTCCACCGCAACTGGTAGGACCTCCGGGTCTCGATCGAAGCCCTCTTCCATGTTAGAACTTTGAACAACATGTTATTTAGCTCTCTAGTTCATGGAATGCTCGTGATTATAGCTGTTTGCCTTCTGTGCACCAACCTCCAAATCCTCATAGGTATGGGAGATGAACACCTCCACCATGTCCTTTTGCATTGAGATGTTCGCCGCCTCCTCGCAATCCAGGGACGACCGGAATAACAGTAAGGAAAACATGTCCTCATCCTCATCAACATTAAATGACCAGACTGGATCTTCAAGGTTGTTTTATGGAGGAGGAGAGTAATGGACCGGCACATAGACCGGTTGTCTATCGGGGGTGAAGGTGAGGCGCACATCTCCTCCGCCATGGGAGTTCCACTCCACCGCAATCAGTTGGACTTCCGGGGCTAGATCTAAGCCCTCCTCCACATTAGGACTTTTAACAACAAGTGGCTTGCCTTTCTCCTTCATGGAAAGTATGTGACAGTAGTGGGCTACCTCCTTTGCACCGACCACCAGATCCTCATAGGCATGGGAGATAAATACCTCCACCATATCATGAAATATATGGACAAGATTAGTTTTGGAATAAAATGATAAAAGAAAATTCTACCATTCATAGTTTACAAGAATAAATATTAGTTCTATAAAAACTAAAACCAACCCATACAAAATCCCTTTAACCCATAATCATTAATATTTAAAATTAATTGCCGCATACTTTTTTTTTATTTAGGTGAATAAAACATAATTTATTAATAAAGTAAAAAAGATGAAGTACAACACAGCTAGACAAAGACTCGAATAAAAAGAAAGGCTAAGCCACTATGTTAAACTGTAAAACATAATATCCACCAAAATGAAAGGAAATAAGCAAAATAGAACTAAAACACAAAAGATACAATAAACGACAGACACTGGAGAGACGGACATACTAATAATACTTTAGGGAGAATCGTGATCTTGACCATCAGTAAGAGGGTCATTTGCTATGAATGCCGAAGACGCAACAAAGATAAGACTTATCTTAATCAGTGGGATAGCTTCTTCTAGTTTTTTTTCCCTTGTGTGTGGTGTGAGACTTATATTTGTTCATGGGTCCCCCTAAACAGGGTTGAACCAACAAAAGAATAGGGTTGTAATCATGGGTGGAGGATAAATAAGGGTAATAATCTTAAAAGAGTATTAAACTATAGTCATACTTCATAATGGATATCAAACTTCAATTTGTTTCTTTTTGGATACTACACTTTAATTCCATTTCAACATGAGAGTACCTATTATTTATCTAGTGAAAATTTGTCGATGTGGATGCCGGAAAAACGACGTGGCAAGGCTTTGATAGGTCAAATGCTTATGTGGAGTTTCCAGTTGTTATTTTTTAATCCACCTGACAACATTTAGTCCATATCACCCGCAACATTATCATCACTCTCTTCTTCTTCATCTTCTTTGCTTTCTCTTCTCCTGATTCTTTTTCTTCTTATTCTTCTTCTCTTCTTCTTTTTCTTCTTCAAACCAGGTGTCAACCATTAAATTAGAAATACATTACAAACTAACCTCGGTTGAGTCATTATAACATTTACAATTGGGTGAAGATGCTAAACCATTAACCTGTTTAGAGGATTGTTAAGCCAAGCCTTAAACCTCATCCTCTCTCTCTCTTTCTCTTTCTCTCTATCTCTCTACATCACCACATGAGAACTATGAATCCAATTTCTTAAATTGTTAATATAATGTTTTAAGAAATCATTTGTGAATCTTGTTCAATTATGCAAAAATAAGATTAAAACCAGAAAGGTAAAGCATGTATTAATATAAACATGTTTATGTAAAAGCTATAATTACATGTTCTGCAAAATTACATATTTCGAAAATTACAATGATCTATTCATGACAAGGAAGGCATGTTCCAAATTTTGCAAGAGTTGCACATCATAGTAAAGATGCACAAGTTTATAAAATTTATAACTTTCCACCAGATGAAAAAGATAGTTTATTGTTCTTCGTCCTAATTAGCTTATAGGTTTTGTTCTAAAAATTTACAACTTTCCAACAAAAGAAGAAGAAGAAGAAAAAGAAGAAGAAGATGAAGAAGAAGGAGAAGAAGAGAGGGCAAAGACGAAGAAGAAGAAGAAGAAGAAGAGAGGAATGACGAAGCGGCAAGTGATGTGGACTAAATATTGTGTGGTGGATTAAAAAATAACAACTGCCAACTCCATGGGGGCATCTGACCTGTCAAAGCTTCGCCATATCATCACGTTGAAAATGAAATTAAAGTGTGGTATAAAAAAAAATAAATTGAAGTTCAGTATCCATTTTGAAATATAACCATAGTTCAGTACCCTTTCAAGATTATTAACCTTAATAAATGCTCAAAAATGGGAGAATAAGAAAGATAGGTTGAGTTTGCAGGTGGAAAACAGTGGATAAATGTGGTTTATTCACTTTGCAAAAAGTGGGGCCATGGGGATCAACCAACTGTGGCCGCTCTAGGGGAATTAATTCTCTGGGGATTTCCAACGTTATGCCAATAGCTATGAGAGGATTTTAAAAATAAAAAGACACTAATCTAATAAGTACCACTTGTAATACAACTAATGAGAGCTTGTCATTTGTAATTTCATTGATTAATGAATGATTGTTTTGTTTTATTTAAAAAGATGAATCATTAGTGAAATAGTGTGTCTCATTAATGAAATAGTGTGTCACTTTAATGAAGTGGTGTGTCTTATTAATAAAATAATGTGTCTTTTTAATGAAGTGATATATTGAAGCGGTGAGTCTTTTTAAATGACACTCATTATTAAAATGGTGTCTCTTTAAAAATAATCTCCTACCATCTTTAAAAAAGAATGACAAACAAACTCTTCACAAGTTCATTTGCTTTGTTCTTTAAGTGCACAAAAGATAGAAGCAAACTTTCACTTTGTAAAAACCATTATTGTTTTTGCTTGAGTTTAGAAGTGCAAACTATACTCAAGGGTCTTCATTGTATCCTAAAAGAAATTCGTCATTCAATCTAATTTACATCGAATGTTTGAAATTAGATGGAGGCAAATTAAGCCTAAAGGAAAGTGTTGCCCACATCTTGAAGACTTGTGCATTATTTTCTTTTTTATCTCTTATTCTCTATACCTCAAAGAACCATCTCCGCCAATAATAGCATGATGATTGAAAGACTCCTTTCACTGGTAGAAGATGTTGGGACGCAGTGGCTTAGGACCATAGTCCCACATCGCCTGTGGGAGACGCTTCCCTCTAGTTGATATACCACCATCAACCCTTCCCTGTAACTGCGGTTATGGAGAAGTTAGGGTGGTGGGTCCCTGTCTTAACATGGTATCAGAGTTATGGCTAGGATCTTGGGTCCCACATCCGCTGTGGGCCCAGGGGGGTGTTGGGACGCAGTGGCTTAGGACCATAGTCCCACATCGCCTGTGGGAGACGCTTCCCTCTAGTTGATATACCACCATCAACCCTTCCCTGTAACTGCGGTTATGGAGAAGTTAGGGTGGTGGGTCTCTGTCTTAACAGAAGACACATACAAATTGAGCCTAGAGTTAATTAAGAAATAAGCAAGTTATCCATCATAATAAGGTGTATTACCCCCAGACAGTCCCTCTAGATTATTCACTTTACCCTTAAGTCCCTCTATTTCAGGTGGTGAGCTTTACTGGTGACACTGACTCAGAATTCTCACCGTCTAGAATGCTCACCACAGTGGACATTGTAGGCCTAAGTGCCGGAACATTATTAGTGCATCTGAGAGCCAAATTCAACAACAGCAGTGCCTCTTCCTCTAAGTAGTGTGGACCGAGACTTTTGTCGACAATTTCAAGTAAGGCACCCCGCTCTTGTAGGATGGCAGCCTGCAGTGCATTGCATCAGTTAATCTTGTTTTGAGTGGATTATGTGCTACCATGTATGCATTCCATACATGATCTGAATAGATGTAATATCAAAAACATTACTCACCCAATCAAGAAGACACACACATTCCTCCTCTTCCCTGCGACCCCCATTGATCATTCCACTGACAATTTCTAACATGACCACTCCAAAACTATAAACATCCGCTTTGTCTGTCAAATAACCTCTCATTGCATATTCAGGTGCCATATATCCTCTGCATGATCAATGAACATCTTTATTTATTTAAAGAAAATCCTCCTTTTTATTCTAAGCAAACACATTGTTTACTCACATGGTTCCTGCAATCCGAGTGCTTATATGACTTTCATCTTCTTCAAAAAGTCTAGCCAAACCGAAGTCAGAAATTTTTGCATTGAGATCTTTATCAAGAATCACATTGGTTGCCTTTATGTCTCGATGAACAATCTTCAACCTTGACTCCTCATGGAGATACGCCAGCCCACGAGCTATGCAAAGGCAAATGCTACATCGTGTTCGCCAATCCAGTGTAAGCCTGGTTTTTCCAGGACCTGAAGGAATCCAAGTTTTACATTATTTTGTGGCATTAATTGAATTAGAAAGCACATAGTAGATTATCAGCGTGCAAATACAAGAACCTACCAAACAGAGCATTGGCAAGGCTGTTGTTTTCCATGTATTCATATACCAGTAGCAAGTGGTTCCCCTCAATGCAACATCCAAATAGTTTGACAAGATTGGGATGATTCAAAGCAGATATCATGCCTATCTCGTTTATAAACTCACGATTTCCTTGCTTTGACTTTGAAGAAAGTTGCTTCACAGCGATCAAAGAGCCATCTGGTAGAACTCCCTGTTTATGATGCAACTCATATTTGTTATCAAACTCCAGTTAATGATTACGATGAACTACAATTGGAATTGCATTACAGGAAAGGTAAAACACTCTGTTAAAAAAAAAATAATGAATAATAATGTCAATTCAGAATGAGGATCCAGAGAGCAACCTTGTAAACTGGTCCAAATCCACCTTCTCCTATCTTATTTGCAGGATTAAAGTTACCAGTTGCAGCTTTGATCTGTCTTAAGGTGAAGTATCCAGTCTGCAAGTCCAGGCCTCGAAGTTCTGCAGATTTCCATACATGAAACAGAAAAAATGAGAATCTAAATACAAATTATTTCCACAAAAAAGCTAACTGAAAAGTATAATTATACTTGGGGTCTTAACCAACACATCCCCCCGCTAAAAGACAATATACATTCTTGCATGTTATTGAAATCAGAAAACTATGCAGGTAGATCATACAAAACAACAAGTAGCAACAATGACAAGATTCACTACCAAAAATGAACCTCAGCCCGGCCTTCTTTCTTCAAAGTAAGTACAAAATCAACAGAGACGACATTTTAGAATGATAGTAGATGGAAAACAATTTTATCATCTCACCAGAGTTTTCAGCATTTTTTCTTCTCCAGAAAAACCAGATGAATACTGAGATCAATGCAATCAGCACACCTCCAGCGGCTGCGATACTCAAAATAGCCCCAGTGGAAAGCTTACCATTGTTATTGCTGAAACTATCACTCGCGCTGTATACAACGGGCTTAAAGTCTACAGCAGAAGAAGAAGAAGCAACTAGCAGTTTCATAAAGGGAGAAAAAAACAAAACGACAGATGAATAGCAAGATTTTCTGGAGGCTTACTGGGTGTAACTGAGATAGCTGAAATTGAAGGTCCATACACACCCTTGCGAGGAACCTCCATGGTACCTTTTCCAGACCATTGAAAGTGAATCTCCAAAGTGTTGTTCGTTACATTTGCATTATAGCTCTTGGTTATTGCCCGACCTGTACCATTAGCTTCTTTTGCAATATTGAAGTCTTGCAAAACTTTCTTCCCCTGCATATTTTCAGAAAAGTTTCATGCTTGGTGGAACAGGCAGATAATGAGAAGGGATAGAATATTGATGAATTATGAGAAAAATGGGCTATTAAAAACCTGGATTGACACATCGAATAAGCGCCTTCCTAGATTGGAGTAAGTCTGATCATCAGTGAATATTATCTCAGCAAAGTGTAAAACAACTGTATAATTTCCATTTTGAAGGCATAGACCATAGTACTTGAGAGAGAGAGCACTGAGACGAGCGTTCGTGTATAATTCTGGATTGGGAGTGTTCAACATTTGCCTTTTAGTACTTGCAGTATATGTTTGTTCTTCACTGTTCAGAAAGTACCCGGTTGAGCTAATAGCCCAATTTTCTTCAGAAACTTTGTGCCCTCGGTTCTCGTCATCCTCTTGGTACACATATTTTCCTATGGTCATCTGGCCACCACCACAATTTATGAACAATTCGGAATCTGCAGAAGTTATGGCGAGCAAACATTTCATCAATTGGATGTAAGTTTGACAATAAATTTTACGTAAACAAGAAGACTAATATTCAGAAAGAAAAAATAAATGCTGCATCAAATCATATCAAGATTAGCGGACATAAAAATGGAAAGATTATGAAATTGAAATGAAAAGAATAAAAAGGCCACATCCAATGAATTTGCAAGTTTTTAATAATGAAATAAGGAAGGCCATGATCTTAATGTGAAACATCTTGCATACCATTTTTTTTTATACTATTGAATATTTGTTTTTTATTCACTCTAAAAAAAACTTAGAAAGAGATGAAAATGTTTCAGGATATGCACACTTTTTGCCTGTCCGGAACACGGGTAGTTTTTCCTAAAACATGTTGGAATCCTACAAAAGAGTAAAAATTGTTTTCAATCAGAACATCAGGAGTAAAAAAGTCTAAACGCCTCTAATGCAAAGTTATTAAAACTGTAAAAAAACTTACGTGTTATTGCTTGATGTTGAATAACTGGACACCAAGTTCCTGCAAGAATAAACAAGCTATGATAAGCAAAGAACCTATCAAACAGCAGTTAAAACTGTTAAGACAGGGACCCACCACCCTAATTTTTCCATAACCGCAGTTACAGGGAAGGGTTGGTGGTAGTATATCAACTAGAGGGAAGTGTCTCCCACAGGCGATGTGGGACTATGGACCTGAGCCACTGCGTCCCAACAAAAACCAGATGGTAAAGCAGCATTGAGATTCATAATTAAGGTGATAACTTACACCCCAGTAGAGCACTTCTCTGGTGGGTGAGAGCTGTCAAAGTTGTTGTATGATAGATCACTGCAATATCCAGTATCGGGAGTGACTGGTATGCAATATATGAAAAATGGCAAAAATTAATGATCAAACCAATCTGAATTCTTCTGGTCAAAACATTACATACTAATTTTTATCACTATCCAATATCCAGCCTGGTATTTCTCCACTTAGCTTGTTATTGGTAAGAAACCTGCATAAATGTTTTCTATCAGTTTGAATGGTATACACAAAAAAGAAAAGCATTAAAGACATCCCAAGATGTAGGGCTTAATCACAGCAGGATTTTAGATAAATAATTATATAAGCAATAATCTCACAGATACTTAAGGTTATTCTTCAGGCTGCCAAACGTGTATGGAATCTTCCCAGTCAAATTGTTAAAACTCAAATCTCTGCATTGACAATTACTGTATTAGGAAGGAAAAAAACCGAAACTGAGAAAGGGTGCTACATGGTGCACATTTGCTGAATAATGAGCATGAATAAATTGATCATGGGATTACAAGTAACAAATCTGTTCTCCCACTTTGGGTTTAAATATGGAATGGAAGAGATTTTCTCATAGTCACATTGCTGAATAAAAAATGTTTTCCGATCGAGTGAAGGATAAGCTAATGATTTAATTGCATGTCTTTTACAAAGGAACTTGATTTTACACCAATAGCTGCAAATTCAGACACCAATATATAGTTAATTATTTGATTTTCATAATGGTTCTTGGGATACATGCAAGACTCAAGACAGTATTCCGATGTACTCTCTGATATAAAAATTTAAATAGCTGTAGAGATTTTCAGATGTTAGGGGTCGTAAAATCAATGCAAAATTTGCATCAAATAGTGGCCTCACCTCTTAATTAAGCCAACATATGTAGTATTATTTGGTGTGTGTGTTTGACTTTTGATGACACTTTGGCATGAGAAACACATAAATTTAGAAGAAAAAAAAAACTCTCAAATACTTTTTTACCTTGCATATCTTTTTATTTATATTTCATCTCAGCTCCAAACTATGTCGATATATACAATCTGTGTTAAACCTGATGTACATTCAGTATTCAAGACCAATATGCTCACTAAAGATCAAATTGTTTTTGGCAACTCACATGCATCTCGCTAAATTCCTGATATGTTATTATAATTAGGCTTATGCAAATAATTTGTTAAAATTGCTAGAGAAAATTGTTTAAAAGTGAAAACCAGCATAAAAAACAATCAATGTTTCATGCGAGAATACAAAACAAATTAGCAAATACATGCTTTGATCACCCATTGTTAAAAAAATCAAGAGAAGCTATGTGGTCTTTTGAGTTTGTCACAATGATAGGATATTGTTGAAAAAAATGTATATAATTTGAGTACAATAACCGTATTCATCGACTTCTAGCGTAGTCTACTATAAAATTAAAAACAACCAACTGCTCTCTGTTAGAAGAGAGTGATGAAGAATGGATCAAAGTCCTCATACCTTGAACAACAGACATGAGTGACCCTTTGGGTCTACATATAGAACACATAAGTATACATATACGTATATCCATACATATACATGTATATATATATACAATACTATAATACATCTAACACCCCTCCTCAAACTCAAGGCGGATCATGCGTCTTGAGTTTGGATAACATGAATAGATGGTGATCACGCGTCTGGGCCTTGGTGAAGAAATCAGTCACCTAGACCTCTGTAGGAAGATAGTGAAGTGACACAGTCTGGGCACGTACATGGCATCGTGTGAAGTGTGCATCCACACCAATATGTTTGGTCGACTCATGTTTGATCTGGATCTGCAGAGAATCTGAAGGGCTCCCAGATCGATCACGATGAATAGGAATGGGAGATGTGATAGGTACACCAAAGTCCTCAGTAGAATCGAACGCGACCCAAAGTACCTCCCCGGACGGTGAGAAGCCAACGCACGAACCTCGACCCTCGAGACTAGACTAGGCAATAGTAGGTTGTTTCTTGGTTTTCCAAACAACAAGAGAAGAGCCAAGAAAAAAATACAAAGAACTCAGTGATGTGAGACACGATCATCAGGAGAACTGGCCCAAGTAGCATCAGAATAGGCCTGCAACTGAAGAGTAGACTGACGTGAGTAGAACAGACCACGAGATACAGTGCCACGAAGATATCGTAGTACCCGAATAAGATGAGCATAATGAACAGAAGTGGGTGCCGCAACGAACTGACTGAGAATGTGAACTGCATGAGAAATGTCTGGACGGGTGACGGCTAAGTAAACCAAACTGCCAACCAGATGTCGATAGCGAGAAGGATCAGATAAGGGAATCCCATCAGAGGCACGAAGCTGTAAATGTAACTCCATCGGTGTAGCGACAATACTGGGTATCGACCAAACCAGAGCGAGCAAGTAGGTCGTGAGTATAACGCTGCTGAGAGAGACGGTACCCATCAGGATGAGAAGTAATCTCGATACCCAAAAAGTAACGAAGCGGACCTAAATCAGTCATCAAGAAGGTCTCACATAACTTCTGCTTCACAAAGGTAATGTGAGCAAAGTCATCACCGGTAAGGATCATATCATCGACATATAGAAGAAGAATGGTCTGTCCACGAGAGGAATAGTGAATGAAGACTGCCGGGTCATGTATGCTCGGGGTGAAACCAGCAGCCTCAACCACTGTACTGAACCGCTCAAACCAGGCCCGTGGAGCCTGTTTGAGACCATAAAGGGCGCGACGAAGACGACAAACAGATCCCGAAGGCACCCGAAGGCCGGGAGGAGGAGTCATGTAAACCTCCTCCTTCAAGTCCCCATGAAGAAACGCGTTCTTCACATCAAGCTGATGAAGAACCCAACCACGAACAGCAGCAACAGCAACCAAAGTGCGCACAGTGTGCATATGAGCTACTGGGGCAAAAGTCTCCTCATAATCACGACCATACTCCTGCTGAAAGCCACGAGCAACCAAACGCGCTTTATAGCGCTCAAGAGACCCGTCAGAACGAGTCTTCACACGGTAGATCCAACGACAGGTGATGGGAACGGCATGAGGAGGAAGAGGAACGAGATCCCACGTATGAGTCCGAGTCAAAGCATCAAGCTCCTCTGCCATGGCAGTCCGCCACTCAGGTAATCGAACTGCTTCCCGGTAGGTACCTGGCTCAAAGACATCTGAAACACTGGTGCTAGTAGAAGCATAACGGACAGGGGGATGTAAAGTAGAGCGATCACGTAAAGAATAAGTGTGAGAGTGTACCTCAGGAGCTGGATCGATAGTAGGAGAGGTGTCAGAGATGACCGACTGAGATGGAGGTTCTGCAGGATTCCGACGGTGGTATGTGAAACGAACAGGTGGGTGAGCGAGAGGAAGCAAGGGAGGAGGGGAAGATACTACAGGAGACTTAACAGATAAAGGAGGGGAAGACACAACAGGAGACTCAACAGATAAAGGAGGAGAGGGGTCAAGAGAGGAGTGAGAAAGAAACTCGGCAGGAGGGTTGTATGATGGAGAAGAGGAAGACATAGGAGGAGTATGCTCAATCGAAGGGTTAGGAAAAAGGAAAGATAAAGGAACAGAGGGAGATGGGGACTCAGTGGAAGAAGGAGAAGCATAGAAAGGTGTGGACTCATCAAACGTGACATCACGGGAGATGCGAATACGACGAGTGACGGGATCATAACAACGATAACCTTTATGCTCTAGGCTATATCCTAGAAAAACACAAGTAATGATCGGGCGAGTTAGCTTTTGTTCTCTCCCGAGGTGAGAGCAAAACGAAGCAGCGACAACCAAAAACACGAAGATGATCATAACGAGGAGGTGTCCCATAAAGACACTCACCTGGACTACGACCATTAAGGTAAGAGGAGGGTTGTAGGTTAATGAGATAAGCAAGCAGTCTTGGGCACCTCGCCCAAAAAATGAGGGGAAGAAATGCACCTAGAAGAAGAGCACGTGTCGCCTCTAAGATGTGACGATGCTTACGCTCAGCGACCCCTGCTCGAGGATGAGCCCCGGGGACAAGATAATCGAGGCAGCGTGCCTTGAGGTTAGAAAAGGCACGAAAGGCGTGAGAGGTGTACTCACCGCGAGTCGAGCCGGAAGGTCTTAATAGAGGCGAGAACCGGGTGTGGATCATAGCGGAAAAAAGAGCGATAAATAGACAGAATGGTGGCTACGGTGAGGCATAAGATAAAGCCAAGTGAATCGAGTGTAGTCATCTATAAAAAGAACATAATAGCGATGACCTCCTTTAGAGACAAAGGGAGCGGGACCCCCAAACATCGAGTGAATAAGTTCGAAAGGAGCAGTAGTCTGCGACACACTCAAGGGATAAGGACGTTGGAGTTGCTTACCAAGTTTACAGCCAAGACAGACGACATCGGAAGGAGGAGAGACGACTCCTAAAACGCCATGACGAACAAGGGACGACATACGAGACGGACATAAGTGACCAAGTCGATGATGCCACTTATGATGAGATTGAACGGCAGTATAACAGTGATGACCGGGTTCAGGTGAAGATGGAAGACGAAGGGAATCCAACGCATAAACCCCATTTTGACGACGGCCAGTGCCTATCACCGTCCCACTCGCGATCCTCGCGACACGACAAGAGGTACGGTCAAAGATAACTCGACAATCATGATCGATGAAGTCGGCTAATGGAT
The DNA here is from genome assembly GCF_009730915.1 of Dioscorea cayenensis subsp. rotundata. Lineage (NCBI taxonomy): Eukaryota > Viridiplantae > Streptophyta > Magnoliopsida > Dioscoreales > Dioscoreaceae > Dioscorea > Dioscorea cayenensis. The sequence goes on along the minus strand of NC_052490.1, from coordinate 31,085,612 downwards.
ATAAGATTCATGGATAAACGAGGGAACATGAGAGATCGAAGGAATTGAGAAATCACCGGAAGAGAAATGATCGAGTAGAGGAAAGCAGGGAAGAAGTGTGCCATCGGTGAGGCGAACACGGGTTACGTGAGAGGGTAAATGGGAATGGTGCGGATAAGTGGCATCGAGGGGTCATGTGAAGAGAGGCACCGAGTCAGAAGCCGGAGAGGATGAAACTACCCGAAACAGGATGGAGCAACTCAGGCGAACGAGGCATTACCAATAGAGGGGGAGAAATCCGTCAAATATGATTGCTAGAACTGCCAGAACATCGCCAACAAGCTGGCGATCGATGGGGATAAAAGAAAGCAGAGAGGTCTTGACGGAATGTGTCGGGGAGGCGGGAGGCGTAGGGAAGAAGAGGTGGAGTAGCACGATTGAAACCATAAGGATTCACCATAAATATAGATATATATTACTATATAGAATAGTGCGCTGTCAGTAAATAATGCACAGATTAAATACATATATTTATATTGTAGGCCCATGTTGTCTTCTTTGGTTTGTAGAGATGCTTCAAGGTAGGGTGGGCCGCAGCATATCAGAACAAAGTCTTTGTGGTGGGTCCAGCCGAATTGTCTCGTTGTGTTTGGAAGAAAGGTGTAAGTGGTTGTGGGTCCAGCTGATTTGGATATTTGTGTTTGGAAGAAGAATGCAAGTGTCTTGTTCGGCGGTGTTGGCAATGGAAAAAGGAGGAGACCAGCAAGTGAAAGAGAGAGAGCTGGTGGGGCGCTCAGGGAGAGAGAGAGAGAGAAGGGTGGCGGTGCGTGACGGCGGCGGCCGGAAGAACCTAGGCGTCTGATACCATGTTAGAAGAGAGTGATGAAGAATGGATCAAAGTCCTCATACCTTGAACAACAGACATGAGTGACCCTTTGGGTCTACATATAGAACACATAAGTATACATATATGTATATCCATACATATACATGTATATATATATACAATACTATAATACATCTAACACTCTCCACACATAAAACGGCACACACTTTACATAAATTGCATTGAGGCTCAAATTTCCCAACAATTTTATTTGATGACATAATTAAGTTTAACTTAATATAATGACTATTAATACACTATTATTTACAGATTGCCCATATGTGAGATTTAAATTTAACAACACCTTTAAATTACAATCAAAATCCAACAAAGATTACCAATACTGTAGACAGAAATACTATCAGTCTACTAGTTTTTGTTATTATTCAATGAAGTTCAAAAGTTACAAAAGTTGTTGGCATTGTGTCTTTTTTAGTTTAGTTTATCAAATTTCACTTCATATTAATCTGCTAACTATATTGTTTTTATCAGTTAGTTCGATATACATGTATATAGGTATTTTGGATTAAGGAAATAAAGAGTGTAGTTTTTTCCCACACAAGTATCACGTTCTTCCTAAAAAGGAGTTACAAAACTTACAAGGTTTTGAGCTTTGTCATACTCTGTATATAATCAGGCAGTTCACCAGATAGTGATATGTTCCTCAAAATCCTGCACACACCCAAGTAAAAAATAAAAAAATAATAACGAACCACAAATTTATAATACTTTTGCTATGAATTATAGAAGATGAGATTGTAAACTCTTGTAACCAAAGTAAACGGACTTATGTACAAAAACACACATACAATATATGCATATATGGCATTCTCTGTAATGGTGGAAACTTCCCATCACCTCCTATCAGAGGCGACACCTTCCTGCCACATAAACACATTGTATAACCAAAATATGATGGAGATAAACAGCAAAATAAAACTCATAAATGAATCTTACAATTCCGTTAAGGCTTCTAATGCAGAAACGTTGGAAGGGAAAGGCCCTTCCAAGGAGGTACCTAGCATGGCTCTGCATTCAAGTTCAAGATTAAACTCAAATTTCATTAGGGAACACATTTAACTTGCATTGCTATGCACTCACAACGTCCTGAGGTTCTTCCAGTTTCCAATGAAAGCAGGAATTTTGCCAGAGATTGGGTTGCCATCAATTCTACTGCAAAATGGAAAAAAAAAAAAGAAAGATGGGTGATGTTGATCACTTTTGTATTTGGCACTAAATGTGATCGGAACACATCAATTTGATTTTTATTTTAATTTATTATATTACACACAAACTATGAAAGAAAGATCACAAACTGGGAGAAATCCCTCCTCGGTGTCACCATTTCATTGGTCTAAATACTTGGGTGTTGGGCTTTCATTGGTTGGGGATCCTTCCTGGTTTAAACCGTCTTCAATGTGGACCATGTTATTAATGCTATGTGGGTGGGTGGTGGTTGGAGGGACTCCATATTGGAATTGGGTCGGGTGGGCCCAATGTTAGTGTTTGCACTGGTTAGGGCCCTGTCTTCATTTTTTGGTAGGTCTAGGAACAAGATTGTGTATCTGGAAGTCTTTGCCACTAGCGTTCGTTGCTCTCTGGAGATAATATAATAGAGCCTCATGTCGATATCCCCGGTGGTCGACAATTCAGTGTGAGGTCCGGAGCTTTTGGTGGAATAGGCTTTTGCTCGTACACTTCAGTTGGCGGGAGTGCTTTTTCGTCGTCACCTTATCTTTTCATCTCCCTCATTGTTTCTATGTTTGTTTGTGTTTTCCACATCTAGTGGATATGTTGTACCTTTTATTTTATTTTTTAATATTAATGGTTTATGTTGGAAATATAGTACCACATCGATTGTGTAATAGAATTATAATGGGTTTATATATAGGTATAGAGGTTGAGCCACTAAGTCTTGAGACTTTTTGGTGTAAGACCCCTAAGCCCATATAAAGCCCATATAGGGCCCACTAGTACCAAAAATATAAAATCTAACAGTTTATCCATCTTTTTAATAAAAAAACAAAAAAAACAAACTGGGAGGAAAACATGTAGCAACTTACAAGTCAGTTAAATTTGTAAGATTACCAAGAGATTTCGGTAACTCGCCAGAGAAATTGTTTGATGAAAGATGGCTGCAAGAAAGAACACAACTAATGCATCAAAAGAAGAGTTTCACCATTCTCTTTGTAGTGAGTTAACAAATGACTCACAGTTTTTCTAAATTTATGAGGTTGCCTAGAGACTTAGGAATTGGACCTTGCATCATGTTGTCATTTAATGCCCTTCACACAGTTCTCGGAGGGTGATGATGCTGCTAAGCTCCTCCGGAATGCTCCCGGATATGCGATTTCCCAAAAGTAAACTACAAAGATCACCAAGTTAAACAACTAAATTATAAAATCATGTATGCATACACATACAAAATTGATGAAAATTAAAACTAACAGTAGGGTGAGAGGGAGTGAAGCCCATGCAACAGGAATGGTGCCTTTGAGATAATTCCGTGAGAGATCTCTGTTGTTAATTTAGCCAGAATGCAAAGATTTAGTTTTAAAAAAGTAATTAATTAAACAAGTAATTAAAAGGGAGATGTGGAGTAGCAATTAGTACATGACTTGGAGATGGGTGAGATTAGAGAACTCATCAGGCAGGGTACCGGCCAGGTTTTGGCTTTTGAGGATGATACTAGTGATGTGGCAGGAGGTGTTCTGGCACTCGCCGCATGTGACATTAATTGCCATGTCACTGTTGGAGCTGGGGTCCACCCAACAAGAGGCCCCACTACAAGGGTCCACCGTGAAGTTCCATTCCTTTCTTAGGGGGCCTTCATTTCCTCTGAAGTGGGCTGAAGTGGGGGGAAGTGGACTGACTTCCCCCACTTTTTATGTTCTTTTCCTCTGAAGTGGAGGAAGTGGCCACTTCCCCCCACTTCATACTGAAGTGGGTTTTAACACACCCCACTTCAGTAATTTTTACAATGAAGTGGGGGAAGTGAGCCCCTTATAAAAGCCCACTTCCACCCACTTCCAAAACCCCTCTTGAACTCACATTGAAGTGGAGCTCTCTCTCCTCCTCCAGCACCGACAGGCCACACTCTTTGGTCGAAAGACATCGCCGGCGGTCAGATCTACACACCGGCACTGACACCGGCACCGGCAGACAGCTTCTCTCCTCCGGCACCGGCAACGGCTAGATCTCTCCTCCGGCGACTTCTTCCCTCCGGCACCGGCAGCGGATAAGTCTTTCCTCCGACGATCGCACTGTTGATCAGGTGTGTTCTTCTTCCTTGTTTTTGCTGGATCAGGTTCCAAAGGTTAGGACTTTTTTTTTTAATGGATTTGTTATAGCAACCAGCTTTCTTCTTTTTGGTGCCATCCTCACTGCTTGATCTGCAGATTGTATTGCTTTTGCTTTAATTTGTGTTTCCTTTTTTGAGATTTAAAGTTGAGGTTTTTGATACTTTGTGGTTTAAGACTTTAATCAGATCTTTTAGTTTTGTGGAATTTATGTTGTATTGTTCCTTATTGCTGTAATGTACCAGGATGATAATTAAAGTGGGTCTTATGAGTTTCTCCATGAGAATTCTGCTTATAAATTTGATATGTTGATGATACATTTGAATGAATATGATGTCTGTTATTCTTCTCTCTTTCTGTTTGTTTAATTGAATGCTTTGGTGGTGCTTCTCATCTTATTTTTAAAGAAATGCTTTGCAAATCTGCTTTACTTGGATGTAACATTGGCTGCCGATCTTTTGTGTGTGTTTGTAAGCTTTAAAATTATGATGATGTTCCCATGCAATTAAATGGTGTGGAAGACTTGATTAGCAATGCTGTGTGGAGGACCTTCAGGCTAAAGCTAAGATATTTGTTCATTTAATTTATTTTTTTATCAGATTGTGGGTTTGTAATGCAGTGTGTTTGTAAGCTTTAAAATTATGACGATGTTCCCATGCAATTTATTTTTTGTCCAATGTTATCTAATCTTGGGGTTTTATTTTTATTTTTTTATTTAATTTATTTTTTGTCAGATTGTGGGTTTGAAGTTTGACCATGACTTGGTTTACTGTTAGTTGTTTGATGCACACTATAAACATTGGAATTTATGGTTTTGATCACTGTGATTTGGCATCTTCTCTATTGATCATAATGCTAGTTTAGAATTGAGGATTAGAGGGGGGGTTTGGTAGATCACTACTTGGTAATGGTTAAGATTAGTTCAAACTAATCACCTTGGTATAATCCTTCTTTAATATAATTAATACTTATCTCAGTGCTAGAAGAACTAATTTTAATATAATCCTTGGCATAAAATTAATACTCATCAATCTCATTTTATCCTTGACAGTTTTCTACATTAAAATTTCTCTGTATTAAAATATTATCCTTGACAATTCTCTGCATTAAAATGAGATAATCAACATATAGTTTGTGATCAATTTACTTTATCTTCAACGGTTGCAAGTTGATTCTTGCTATACATAAACAGCAAGCAATTTTGTAACTTGGACATGCATTATTACAAGCTTTGACAATACCTCAATTGGTTGATGATTATTGGAATATTGAGCAAAGACCAATATAAACACAAGCGTGGACATTGTCTGCGGTCCTGTTACTGAAAATACTAAAATGCTCAAAGCTTAGGTTGATGGTCCTACTTTAATTCACTCCAATAAATCATAATGCAACAATATATTATTGCTGACCTTTTCCATTAGATTCATGCATATAGTCTGACATGAAACCTAACATGTGTGTGTATATATATATAAATTAATTACAAGATTAAGTGCATGTTTACATGCGTTAGTTCTTTATGTGGTTGAGGTTCAGACATGCATGTTGATTAGTTGAGTAGGGAGAGCTCTTTTGGAATGTTGTATTTAATTTTATTTTTAATTAGTTTATTTTTTAATGACATTTTTTAATAAATAGGTTTATAATGGCCAATGACAATCTATCCGAATTAATTCACATCGACATTCCTGTGTTGGTAACCATGGCCGTCATTTACGTCATGTTATCTAACCGACAAAGACGACAGATGCTACCTCGAGAACCTTCCTTCATTAGAGATATTCATCGAAACGCACACATGGCCCGAATATTAGATGGAGGCATGCTACCTCGAGAACCTTCCTTCATTAGAGCTTCCTCCCTATCTTCTTCAGCGCATTCACTGTTTATCACCTCTTACAAGTGTTTTCATTAATAATAAATAAAATAGTGTGTGCAGTGATTTGTTTATGTAAGAAAAAAAATTTAATAATAATAATAATAATAATAATAATAATAATAGTAATTAATTAGTAAGAGAGAATGTCAATTTTTTTTTAAAATGAATAAATCACGTAGATTGAAAACAAAAAGACGAATGTTTAATTTTTTTAAAACATTCTAGTGTCCTTGTTTTTTTTAATCTTGTTTTAGTGTTTTTTTATAATTTTAAAAATATTTATTTTTTCTTTAACATGAGGCAGTGGATGCATAAATGATGTGACATAGATCTTTTTATTTTTATTTTAAAAAATTATATAGCCTTATGATGTCATATCATCATTTAAAAATATATATATATATATATATATATATAAATAAAGACATGTACTATTATGATAATTTATAAATATTTTGAGAATAAATGCCCAAGACCTACAAAAGAATTATGCATTATAAATTGAAGGGTAAAAACTCGAGATCCTTTAATCCTAAGATATACTAGGCTATGGCCTAACTCCAATACACATATATTTAACATAACATTAAATGCAAAGTATATTTTTAATATATTAATTATGATTTATTCATTTTTATTTTAAAAATATATTTTAAAAATTTTAATAAAAACAATAATTATTTCTACAAAATGGATGGTTTAGAATTGTATTTATGTTTTAAAATAAATTATAATTTATTCATTTTTATTGAAAAAATTATATTAATAGTATTTGGCACTTTCCATGTGGTGCCGACTTTGTATGGACTAGGGTTTGTGCCATATGGGGAGATGGTCCAACATCGAGATTACCCATATAAAGGCAAGGCTAATAATGCTCGTCCCAATCAGTGCATGACCTCGCCCATTTATTTTTGAATTTATTTTTTTTTTAAATATAAAATCGAATAAAATACATATAAAAAATTATTGTTTTGAAAAAACAGTTAAGATTAATATTATTGTGTGTGTTCATGACAATACACCGAAAATATTTTAAACATATGTTAAAATATTTAAATAAACATTTGATCCATTACGAAATGTTGGAAAATTTTTTAGTATTAATAAAAAATTCTCTCAAATCAAATTATGGTGATATATTATAAAATTTGGCGAAAAACCCACATAATAATTTGTGAGAAATTGAGTACCAAATCAATTTTTTTTCCTTTAATTTACATCCTGCAAAAATTGGATATTGTTTGCTTATTCTCCCTATCGACGCCCAAAAGTAAATTAAAAATTTTTTCTATAATAAATAAATTATCCTTTATTTTGTTTTTTTATTTATCTTGAAAAATGAATAATAATAATAATAAAATCAATCTATATTTCTATAAAATTTATAAGTTGATGTCACCCATAAGAATATACATATATAAGCACATAAAAATAGTTTAGAAAGTTGTACAAGCAAATAATGAGGATTTGCTAACAATTGCCACTTTATAACAGCATTTTAAGCAATTTTTTTTTTCAAAAAAGACATTTAGCATTTTAGAATTTAAAAATAAAAATTTTAAAACAAAATTGATCGCCCATGTGCCTGGGTCGGTGGGCATAGACCATATCTTGTATGCAAGGCTATGCAGGGCCTTAGGCGGGCAGACCCCACCCCAACTCAACATGGGTATGAAGATCAGCTGTACTTGCATTGGCATGATATATAAAAAATATTAGGCATGATGGGTCAACAACACAGATCATGTTGCATATATATCTGTCTGATTTAGTTTTATGAACAAAAAGAAAGAAAAGAAAATATAAAATATAAAAATATAAATTATTTTTAGAGAAATAATAGAAAAATTAACAAGGGACAAAAGTATATAAACTAAAAAAAAGGCTTAATTGTTTTAATAATTTATGCAAATTAAAATCCACCAAAATAAAGAAAAAAACACTAAAATATATAAAAAATTATCCTGCCTGGAAACAAAATATAGTTTGAATATAATTTGAATAGAGTTTTAGTTTTAATAGAATACCATCTCTACAATAAAGTAATTAATATTTCATACATCTCTTTGTTAAAAAAATTCGATGTTATTTTATTTTTGTCGGCTTTGTAATTCTATTTACTCTAAAACCAAGAAGTGTGAGGAAAGGTTGGAATGTGCCAAGGATGCCCGTCCTTGTATTTGATTTTGAAAATGTCCACCCAAATTCTATTATCCATATTTAATATTGCAAAGATGTTCTTGCCATCAGAGAATGTTTGACTAAGTTTAAATTATTAATTCGCAGTCCCTCTTCAGATTTTTGAAGTGTAGTAATTGTCCAACCAATTGAACGGAAGCCACTGCGATTACCAGTCTTCCCCTAGAGGAAGTTGCAGGTCAGTTTGGAAATGTCATTTAGAATGGAAGTAGGAAGGTGCATAACCAAGAGAAAATAGTTTAGGATTGAGAAAATCTAACTGTTATGGAAAACAACCCGTCCAGCTGTGAAAATGGCAGAGTGATTCCAAGCATGGATAGCCTTCAGAACTTTGTTGGTAATATTATTGATGTGTGTGGCTAATAATCTTTTGGGGGAAATGGGAGCTCCAAGATAAATGAGAGGAAACTACCCCTGGGAAAAGCCTAGAATCCTAGAAATTGACTTGGCAATTGTTCGGTTGGCCTAGGAGGAGAGGTAAAATTGAGACTTTCTGGGATTGGGCTTCTAGCCAGTGAGATTGTGAGAAAGGTTAAGACAGAGGAGGAAATTTTTGGCAGATTTCCTGGAGGCCTTGGTAATCAGGATTTAATCATCAGCAAACATAAGATGATTAAAATTTCTGGTTAAGGAGCTATGGAAGCTAGGCACTAATTGAAGGTCCAAAGATTTATTAAGAATGGCCAAAAGATTTTGAGTGACTAGTAGGAAGAGAAAAGGGGAGATGGGGTCTCCTTTTCTAACCCTTCTGTTAATAGAAAACCAATCGGAGCTATGGCCATTAATGGAAATTGAGAACGAGGCCGAGGAAAGGCAAGATTTAATCTAATTTATCCGAACTGACGGGAAACCCATCCTGCAAAGTGTGGCAAGAATAACAGACCATTCAATAGTATCAAAGGCCTTTTCTATGTCTACTTTGAGAATCATCCTAGGGTGGACTGGGAAATTATACCCTAAACTATGGGCAATATCTTGGGCTGCGATAATGTTATCAAAAGTTCCTCGCCCAGGGATAAACCCATTTTGTTTAGGACCAACAATCTTATGGATAAAATATTTAAGCTGATTAGCGAGAATTTTCATAATGATTTTATAACACACATTGCAGAGGGAGATAGGACGAAAATTAGAAAGTAGAGTTGGATTATCAATTTTGGGATTGAAATAATTTAAATAAGGCCCTAGAAAGTAGGGAGGGAAGCAATTTAAAAAAAAATGGTTGATAGCATTGAAAAGATCGTTCCCGATGATGTTCTAGTAAAACACATAAAACTCAACGTTTACATAATCCGTGCTTGGGCTCTTGCTCCGAGGTATGGATAAAAGGGTTCTATGAACCTCTCGCTTAGAGAGAGGTTTAATTAGAACCTCTTTATCCTCCTCAGAAAGAGCCCCTAGGTCATCAGGTAGAGCAGAAAACAAAGAATCAAGCGAGTAAGACAAAGAGGAGGACCAAAGATTTTGAAAATAATTTTTGGAATAGTTTTCAATGTCAGTCTGAGAGGTATAGAGCATACCAAGAGAATCTTTAATGCTGTTGATCCTGTTTTTGTGCCGACGAATTTTAACCGAATTGTGGAAGTAGCCATGTTTTCATCCCCGTGCTGAAGCCACTGGACATGAGCTCTTTGACTCCAGTAAATGTCATTCTGGTGCAGCAAGGCATTGTGGCGATTATGTAGAGCTTTCAACCACGTATTATGACATGCCACATCCGAAGAGTAATCCAAGGTCTCAACATTCGCACTCTCTTTTTCAATGTTAGAAATTTCCTCCTCGATGTTGCAGCGAGTTGATTTCCTCCACCTGAGGATATTATTTTTAGTATGAGAGATTGCGTGAGAGAAAGCTTGCAAGGGAGAAGCATTAGCGCAAGTCGACCATGCTCTGAAAACACTGTCATGGCAACCTTCATAATCCAATCAGAAATTATCAAAATGACAATACTTTTTGTAATTGAAATTAGGGTTTTGAATGGTGAGAAAGAGGGGAGTGATCAAAAATAGTGCCTTGCCCACATGGAATTGGTCAAGAACCGATCAAGCCTTGCCCAACAGCGAGCAAGGCCGTTTTGGCCATTACACCACGTGAAAGTAGGACCAGCAAAACCCAAATCACAAGATAGTCTTAATCTAGCCTACCAAACAAGGTCCAAAGCCTCGTGTCAACAGGAACCTATGCATTTGAATGCAGAAGATTAATTCGTCAGCTGTGATTATATTCTTAGTGATGCAATAGCCCTTTATAATGCTGCTTGTGAGGGGTCACTAAGTTATCCAAAACCTTGCTTAGACAGGATTTTAAGACAATGGAGAAGATCTTAAGAGATGAATTCATGAGGCTAATGGGACGAAAATTGGTGGAGAGTTCAAGAGATTCCATCTTTGGAATAGGCATGTTATTTATCGTAATAATTCTTTTCATATCACAAGGTTGTCACTCACAATTGGTCAGAATTCTGGAAAAAAGAATAAGAAAGCCATATGGAGCAAGTACTTTCTAAGCTCCCAGTTCAAAAGTGGCGCGTTTGATTTCTACCAAGGAGAAAGGAGCTTCCAGCTATGAAAGATCAGCTCTAGGTTTGGAAGCCAAAAGTTTGTCCTAGTTAAATTTGATAGGAGAGTAAATCATGTTTCCAAAATGAGCTCAATACAAAGAAGTGAAGACCTTTCAAATCCCCATTTGTTTCCTAACAAAAAATCAATCAAACAATTTATTTAATAAAATAGAGGCAGAATAATGAAATGGTGGCAAAATAAAATAGGTTTGTTAATAAAGGTAATCTCACATGCATTACAGGACAATGAGATCCTAATAGTTTAAAAGCTTCTCAAATCCAAATTCAGATAAAGGTTAAAATATTAAAAAGGATAGCAATAATAAATTTCAAAGGAGTTCGTCTTAAACTCCAACAGAGAAGAGCTCCAGTAGATAGCCTGCTATCACTTGTATCAGGCTCAAAGTCTGCAAAGGAATAACAAATCAGCAACTATTCAAACAATGAAACTTATAACAGCATAAACAAAATACGAAATTTTTATGAAGACTTACTTGGTGTAACTGAAATAGCTGAAATTAGAGGTCCATATACACTTCTGTGAGGAATTGCAGTGGTTCCTTTTCCAGCCCATTGAAAGTGAATTTCCAAAGTGTTATTAGATACATTAGCATTGAAACTCTTAATGATTGCCTGACCAGTTCCATTAGCTTCATTTGCAATATTGAAGTCCCTCAATACTTTCTCCCCCTGCATAACACCAGAGTATTTATCTTTTCATTGAGAAATGAGGAGGAATTATTATTTTTATGATGTCTTGAAATGATTTATAAACCAACCTGTATAGATACATCAAAGTAGCGCCTTCCAAGACTAGCAAAAGTCTGATCATCGGTGAACATAATCTCAGCAAAGTGCAGATTTACTGTATAGATTCCATTCTGAAGGCAGAGGCCATAATACTTTAGAGAGAGCGGGTTAAGACGAGCACTCATGTACAATTCTGGATTTGGCAAGTTGGAGTTCAAAGCTGACACATTAGTCACAATGTATTGTTGGTCTTCATTGCCCACAAAGTCACCAGTAGAACTATAAGCCCATTTTTCATCAAATGAGCTGTAAATTGATGGACCTTCACTATCTACGTCAGCTTGGTACTCATTATCACCGACTGTTACTGGACCACCACCGCAGTTTATGAACAAGTTGTAATCTACAGAAGTTATGATCACGCATTGTATATTCAATTAGAGTTTCTAAGCTTCGCAAAAAAGAATACACATTCATTAATCGTTTATTAAACTTGACATCGTTTACAAAGAATGCATACTCACTTCTTGCTTTTCCAGAACAAGGCTGGCTTTTTCTCAAACATGAGGCAATCCTAAGAAACAAGAAGAGTTTTGACTTGAAATGGGAAGAGATAAAAAATAGAGTTAAATAAAAATTTAGAAGACTTACGACTTATTATCTGTGAATGTAGATGAGTAACTAGAAACCAAATTCCTACAAGTATAAATGGAGAGAAAGAATGGTTAATATAACTCAGCAACAACAGTGAGATGATTATGAATAATATAGCCTTAAAAGAATGGTTAATCCTTTACAAGTTACTAGACAAAGGACAATAGGCCGGCGCATCAGAACCATCAAAACTGTTATATGATAGATCACTGCAAAATCAAGCATTGTGAATGATAACCATACCATATATTTATATATGAAACTAAAAACAATAATTAATCATCAAATCAACTAAGTTAATTAATTTAGTTTGTAAAGCATACATGTTATGTTTCTTCCTGCCCTGAATCCATTCTGGAATTGCTCCTGTAAGCTGATTAGCAGTAAGGTACCTGCATGTATTTTATTTATAAGCATACTTCAAATCAAATTAGATAAATACATAGTGCAGCCTGAGAAATGGGAAGTAAGTGAAAAGTGCGCTCACATAAACTTCAATTTATTCAACATGCTAAAGTTGACTGGAATCTGCCCGGTCAAATTGTTAAAGCTTAAATCACTGTAAGAAAAATTACTGTATGAGTATCGAGCATGTTTAAAAGTGATACTTAATATATTAAATAAGAATATGTTTAAAATCATTGCTTATGAGATATTTACTTGAAATGAAAGAGTGAGTTACAAATAGTTAACCAATAATAAGCTTACAGGACTTTGAGATTTGCCATATTCCCAATATATACAGGAAGTTCACCAGATATTGACAAGTTCCGCAATACTCTGCATTAAACCACAAATCATAATGTCCATATGATGAATTATAAAAGAAGGGATCAACCTGATGTAAGTCATTAACATATGCATACAATTCTTTCATTTCTATCATATTTTGTAATGGTGGAAAGGTGCCATCACCTCCTGCCAAGTCAGTCACCCTCCTGCAAGATAATCACATTTTGATATCAAATAGAATACAGCAATAACAAAATAGATCATTTGAATACTTCTTACAGCTCTGTTAATGATTCTAATGTAGAAAATATGGGGGGAAAAGGCCCTTCCATGGAAGTGCCTTGCATGTCTCTGCAATCAATAGCAAGATTCAGCTAAATGTTCACTGTGGAAACGTTGGACTAAATTTTACAGAAAAACAAATGTCTTGCTTCACTGAAACACTCACAGTCGTTGCAGCTTCGTCCAGTTTCCAACGAAACTTGGTATTTTTCCTGATATAGGATTGCCATCAATTCGTCTGAAAAAGAAAATAATAAGAGTATTTATTTACAGTGGCTTTCAACAAAATAATACTAACAAACTATAGACAATCAACAAAAACAGACATTGCCTTACAATTTTTTTTTTTTTCTTTTTATAAAAAGTGGCTTACAAATTTGTTAGGTTTCTGAGATTGCCTAATGAATCTGGCAACTGCCCAGAGAAGTTATTTCCTGAAATAAGACTGCAGGAAAGAAAATGCAGCATGTATATAATCAACTCTTTGTCAAAATTATACACAAAAAAATACACGTAAAAATTATACACAAAGAATACACGTAAAAAAAAAAGAAAATTTACTCACAGTCCTTCCAAGTTTACTAGCTTGCCAAGAGAATGAGGAATTGCGCCTTCAATAAAGTTGTCTTCCAAAATTCTTAACAAAATAAATAAATAAATAAATAAATAAATAGATGAGAAAAACAAAAGGAAAATCTAGTTCGAAGTAAATAATATAAAAAAAATAAGTAAAAAAGACATACAACTCTTGGAGAGTGGAGATGTCACCAAGCTCTTCGGGAATGCTCCCAGAGATGCGATTTCCCAAAAGAGCACTTCAAATAAATAAATAAATAAATCAAATGAAATGGATCCAAAACTATATAATAAGGATATAGATGTAGAAAACCCACAGTTTGGTGAGAGGGAGTGAAGCCCATGCAACAGGGATAGTGCCACTCAAATAATTCCTTGAGAGATCTCTGTTGTTAATTAGACAATAATACAAATATTAGATCAAATAAAGTGATTAATGGAGTGATTTTAAGGGGGGTAAAAGCAGAGTAGTAAATTACATGGTTTGGAGAGAGGTTAGAGCAGAGAAGTCATCAGGGAGGGAACCGGTGAGGTTCTGGCTCTTGAGGATGATGCTGATGACGTGGCATGAGGCGGCGGTGCAAGCGCCGCAAGTGACGTTGCTGGTGAAATCTTTGTCGGAGGTGGAATTCACCCAGCCGGAGGAACCACTGCATGGGTCCACTGCGAAGTCCCATTGTTTCCCAAGCTGGGATCCTATCTTCTTCAGTGCTTCCACTGTTCATGATCAATTGTATATTATTAGTTTATCAACATTTTTGTTACATGAATATATTTTATAATTTTATATATATATATATATATTTATATATATATGAAATAATGTAATAAACAACTACTGTAATAAAAAAATAGGTATTTTACTTTTGACTGAGATTAAAAAACTATAATGATTTATTTTGATGTTCTCTTATTTTTTTTTATTTTTTTTTTAAAAAATAAATCACATCCATTAGACAAAAAACAAGATAAAAATAATAAGACAAACAAGAAGAAAAGAACATCAAAATCTACTAGAAATGGACACTAACACTTCGATAAAAAGATAAAAAAAAATAGAAAACGAAAAAAAGGTGAAGAAGAGGTACGTAATAATCATCCCCTTGATAGGCCTGGTGTGACAATACAATTCAACCAACTCAGCAACGATCATCTCTTTGTTGGTCTTAGATTCATATTTATGCAAGCATATAGATTATTTTTTTTAAAAAAAAAAAATGGATGAACCACAAATTTATTAAAAAGTCAAATAAAAATGCATAAACAACGACAAACAAGCTCAAAGAAAGACAGGAGAAAAAACAAACAAAACACAACACATAAAACACAAAAACAAAAAACCAACAAGGACAAGGCATCACTTGTATATTAAAAAAAAAATCAAGTGAATTACTTCTCATTATTATTATTATTTTTTTACTTCTCATTATCTTTATTCGTAAAATCAAGTGAATTACTTCTCAAAAAGTACAATTGTAATTTTCTTAAATCTTGTTTGCATATACACGAACAAACAGATGGAGAATAATAAACAAAACAAAAAGAAAGCTAATTTTTTTAATTGAATGAAATTGGCTCATCAAAATTAAAACAAAGGTATGAGAATTCTTGTAATCTAAACAATGAGAAGGAATAAGCTTCACATACCTTCATGTTGAGGGAGGGGTTGGGCTTGGCAATGGAAAATCTCAAAGCAGCTCCAAACCACGAAATAGAGGAAGAAAAACATTGAAACAACTCCATGAATGGACCTCATCTCCTCGCTTTCTCTTCGCACTATCCAATTGAGAAGTTTAAGTATGAATGCTAGCTCATGGTAATGATTTTTCAAGGTCAACGGGTCAGTCAACTCCGCTTCTCTTTCCACAAAATGCTATTAATGGCAAGAGATTAAAAGATTTAAATGTGGTGCAGTATTTCCAATATGATATAAATGAAAATCTTCCTTTGAAGGTAATTAATTTAAATATCCAAATCAATTTCAAAACTTTCCTTAGATAACTTTACAATGTGTTTGGATTGGGGTTATTATTAATAGGGAATGAAAATTCAAAATAAACACAAATCTTAAAGCTAACACTCATTTGAATAAACATGAGAATAAGAAGAGAATTGATTCATCCATTAAAAAAAAAAAAAAAATTGAATCCCAGATCTCTAAAATTGAAAACTGGTAATAAAGAGGAATTGAAAACTGGTAAAAAGGAATTGAAGGTATTTAACACATCCACCCTCTTCCCGTAATTGCTCTAACATTTTCCACTTAATTTGTACAAATAATAATATGAACTATTTAATCCACATATTTATTTTTTTATTTTTTTTTTTGAAAAAGTGGATAAACCACATGCATTAATCGAAAAATAAGTCCAAAACAACATCCACTGAAGTGGAGCAAAAACAAAGTACAAGATAACAAGGTCGAAAACAAAAATAACATAATAAGACCCCTAACCCACCCAAAGGTTAGGGTCAAAAAAATCATCGACTACTCGACTTTTGTCTTCCTCACGGATCTTGGTCGGTCATTCGGGAAGTCCAGTGCGTTTAGCGGATACATCATCGAATCCTCCAATCTTGGCTTCTTTTTTTATCCGTGATCGCATTCAACCAAAGTAGAAACATATGAATACATTTGCATAATACTGATTTACATGCGAGTATGTATCCCTAAAAAAATGCGAGCATTTCTTTTCTAGCCAAATGTTCCACATTAAAGCACGGATAATGAGGTCCCCCGCATCTCTCACATGAGAAGAGAGTTTGGGCCTCCAAGATCCCCAAAGAGCATGAACCCGATCGTGGAGGTGACGTGAATCGAAAAAAATTGGAATGAGAGAATTCCGGATAAACGTGGCAAATGGGCGGGGAAAAGAATAAGTGATCAACAGCTTTCAATGCTGCGTATACATATAACACATGTCGCAGTGGGGAGTATGTTACATCCTCGTGCTGCCAGCTTATCTAGAGTGAGGATACTATTGTCCCAAGCTAGCCAACTAAACACACAAATTATTTTTGGACAAGGACTCTTCCAAATCAAATTGGTGGTCTTACACATGACCCCCTCGTGTCTAAGAAAACCGTAGAACGATTTGACTGTGTATCTTCCATTTGCCGTAAGACTCCACTTTTTGCTATCTCTCAAACCATGTGTGTTTGGGACACTGCTACTTAAGAGCCCAATTGTAGAGTGAGTCCCGTCTACAAACCAAGGAGATTGTAATAAATGAGCAGATTTTTGAGCGTATCAAAGGGGCGATTGGAGAGGATGAATCTGCTCGGCCAAAGTAACATTGCGCATCGATTCTCCACCCATTTATCAAGCCAAAAAAAGAGTGGAGTCCCCATTGTGTACAATTGAAGAAATACAATTTCTAAAGGCAGGAAGACATTGTAAGAGGCCATTCCAGATAAATGACCTTCTTTGTGGGGGGCGATTATGGAGATTCCAAAGCGGGGAATTTTGGAAATAATTATAAAGAATTATCTCTCTTCCACACCAAGGTACTCCGGTGGTAAATTTCCACCACCATTTCCCTAAGAGTGCAAGATTGAAGTCATCTAAATTTAGAATTCCCCAACCCCCATGTTCTCTGGGTCTGCAGATACGATTCCAACTGACTAAACGCATCTTAGGTTTATCAATTTCTGCACCTGACCAAAAGAAATCCCTCCTAATCCTATCAATAGCTTTGATAACCCAAGAGGGAAGTCTAAAAATGGACATCCAATAGGTTGGGACGGCAGAAAGAACAGAGTTGACGAGTGTTAGTCGTCCACCCTAGAGATAAAAAGCTTGGATTTCCAAGAAGTTAATTTAGAACGAATTTTTTTGCAATTAGAATCTCCCGGTCTTGCCCTACGAGGTCTTTTTGCCGAGATTGGCACACCGAGGTAAAAATACCGGGAGAGTACCCCTTGTCAGATTGAGTGTCCTTGCTAGATGGTTATCAGGTAATTGAATACCTGAGGATTCAAATAAACATGTTTTATGGAAGTTGATCGCTAGCCCAGACATGCCTTGAAAAAGCAACAGAATGAGTTTAATGATTCTCAAGTCCTCAACACCGCCTGCTGTCACGATTAGCAGGTCATCTGCGTATTGTAAATTGCACATTTTGCCCCAATTCCCGATAGGTACTCCATACAAAATCCCTGAGTTCAAAGCATGATTGAACATAAGGCTTAGGACGTCAGTAACTAGGGCAAAGAGAATGGGTGAAAGTGGATCTCCCTGTCTCAGCCCACGAAGGTATCTAACATATCCATTCTGTTCGCCATTTACAATAAAGTTAGCTTTTGAGGACAGGAGAATTGCTTTGACCCATCCAATCCACTTTGATCCAAAACCATAAGCATGCATAAGTTCCACTAAAAATTCCCAATTTACCATGTCGAAGGCTTTAGCAAAGTCAACTTTAACTATATGCCCTTTGATGCGTCGCTTTTGTAGGCTAAAGATGAGCTCTTCCGCCGCCATGATGTTGTCAAGAATGCATCTTCCTTTGATGAAAGCGGATTGGGAATGATCAATGATGGAGTCGATGATCTTGCTTAGTCTATTTGCCAAAATTTTGGAGAGGATTTTAAGAACAGAATTTATAAGACTAATTGGCCGAAAATCACTTGGGCTTTCCGGGTTATCAAGTTTAGGAATTAGCGTAATGCTCGCCCAATTGATTCTTTCCAGGTTAGCCGTTCCATCGTAAAAATCCAAAGACGAGATTGAGAATGTCACTTTCTACGATGGACCAATATTTTTGGAAGAAAGAAATCGGGAAACCATCTGGTCCCGGGGCTTTGTCTGCTCCTAGATCGAATGTGGCTTGCTTAATCTCTTCTCTTGAGAATGGGAATTCTAGGGGTGTGAGATCTACCCTCTGTTTTCCTCTTAAGAGCGTGTTCCAAGAGAATAAGAAGCGGAACCCCTCATTTGATCCAAAATAAGATCGAAAATGATTAGCAAAGGTTCGCCCTAACTCCTTTGATCCTTCCACCAAATTGTTGTTAACTAGAAGTCGTGGGATGTAATTCCTGTTGCGCCTTCCATTCGCAAAAGCATGAAAGAATTTAGTGTTTTCATCTCCTTCTTTGACCCATTTGACTCTAGATCTTTGACGCCAGTATATCTCCTCTTGTTTGTGTTGTTAAGAGAAGTAAGCAACACATATTTAATTATAGTTCTTAAAATAAATAATAATAGAAAAATTATTTTGAAATTTTTTTATTTAAAAAAATAATACAACAAATATTTATTTATTTACCTAATTGTACTAATTAAAATTAATAATAATTGAAGTGAATTATTTAATTAATATTTAGTAATAATTTAAGTAAATAGGATATACAAAATATTTTACAAATTAAAAATTTATTATAAATAATTTTTCAATATTATTAATTTTATTAAGGGTAAAATAGTAATTTTACCACAAATTTTTTAATTTTTGGTTTCCATTAGCATTTCTTTATATTTTACATTATCATGGTTAATGGTCCAATCAACTCTTCGTTTTCCATTAGCATTCCTATTATGCAATTCAAATACATCCTTAATTTGTATTGATTTGGCATAAGTACGAGCCTATGAGTTCTTTTTTTTTTTTAAGTTTTTTCCAAAAGGGCTAATGACTTCTCATGATTATATCCTAGCCGTCGATGCAAATTTTTTTCAATCAGAGCCATTGATTTTCAAGAATTTAAAACCCTTCTTATCTTTAGCTATTACCCAAAAAAAAAATTCACGATCTAATTGTATCTCCACCGCCCACGATCTCTTATTGTTGTGAAAAAAAAAATAATTTCCAATCTTGCTTTCTTTTCCTTCTTGGTGGTGACATCGGCAAGGACGAGTGGATCTTCTTATCGAGAGTTGTTTTGCTTCTACTTACAAGGTAAGATCTTGGAGCTTTGTGCAGATTTTTAATTTCTTATTTTTCTTGATGCTTGTTGGCTCTGTGAGAGTTCTTCCTTTCTGAAACCCTAAAATTGTTCATATTTTTTTTATTTATTCACCTTTAAACCTTAGATTTAGCCCTTGAGTTTCTAGGGTTTGTTCCTAATTTGTAGTTTGAAGGAAATTTGTTTCTCTTTGATGTGTGCACCTAAGCATACTCTTAGGATCTTTGACTATGATGTTTTTATGGATTTAATCACATATCAAGGATGAAGTTTTGCATGATATATTTGATGTAATGCAATGTATGGTTGATTGAGATACAATCTTTCGCCATGAAAAAGGAATTATTAGCTGATTTAATTTGATAAGTTTTAGATTTTCATTTTTGATAATAGCAGAAATCTCTCTCCGATTTTAGGGATCTTAGAGGAAGAATTTGGAGAACAGTAAAATATAAAAGTTGTAGATTTTGATGTTACCTAAATACCTGCAAAATTTCAGAATTTTTACATAAGTATCCTATAAATTATAAGTTTTAGATGCAGGTGACGCGGATAGGATTTTTGTGCTACCCTTGAACAAGTTTTGATTAATTTTATGGTTGTAAGTTCTGATTTAGATTTAGATTTATATAAGAAAGATTTATATAAGAAAGTTATAGAGGACGATTTTATCTTTGACTCTGTAAAATTTTAGAATTTTTAGACATGTAAATTGTGAGATATGATCAAATTTCTATAGGAGTGCTCAATAATATTTCTGCAGCAAACATAAAGATTGCTTAGACAATTTGATGGTCTTGTACATGGAATTTGGAGAAGAGTAATATAACAAAGTTATAGAGTTTGATGTTTTCTAGATACCTGTAAAACGTTAGATTATTTGGATGAGTAGTTTAAAAGTTATAGCATTATTAGTGTAGTTGTGCCCAATGATATTACTGTGCAGAATCTGAAGACTGTTTGGTGTTTCTCATGGTCTTAGATGTTGTATATGGTAAAGCATAAAATAAGAAAGTGATTCATTACTGAGTTATCTGACTGCACATAAAATATTATTGCTTTTGAAGTTTTACATTGAGAGATATTCATATTTGAAAGGGATATGTCTGAATTACAAGGTTGCAGAAATAGTTGGAGATTCAATTGAATGTTGTAAATTGTGTATCACTCTAAGTTGTGTGAATTTTGGATATGTCATAGTGTTAGGTGTCTATTTTTTCCAAAATTTTAAAATTTGTGAAATGGAAAAGTGTATGTGAAGTTATGAGGGTTTTAGTACTCATTGATCACGTTGGAATTATTGATAGCTTTTAGAGTGGGTAATTGCTATTGTACCCTCGCAATAATCAATATTTGGGAGTGTAGAGTAATAGTTTGAACTTTTTGCATTTGTACCCTTCTAAAAATCTTTTTTTAATATTATTGCTTGTTAGCCTCGATTTTGTTATTGAAAGCTAATAGGATCTCTTCCCAAATATAGGGCATGCCAAAGGTGTAAGGTTTGAGAGTATTTTTGGGCGTTAATCAGGTAAGTATCCCACATATAAATCCTATTATATGTATATACTTGAAAATTCTAGTTTTGTGAACTTTTGGAATTTTTTAGATAAATACTGATTATTTTGATTTATATTTTGAATTATTTATTTATTATTATTTTCAGAATTACTTTAAATTATTTGAAACTTCGAGTTAGTGATATTTTATTTTGGATTAGAATTATCTGAAAGGTTTGAATATATATTTAAATTCATATCATTTAATTTCTAAAGTTTTAGACAACTTATCTAAATATGTATTATTTTAATTCTGAATTTCAGATATCTTTAGGCTGTGTTTGATTGGCAACATGGAAAATGGTTGGAAAAGAAAATTTTTCCATAGAACATTTTTCCATGAAAAAATTTTACATGAAAAATGAAAAAATAGTCGTTTGATTGGCATTATTTTCCTGCTAGAAAATCAAAAAAAATTTATGAAAAATTCAGATTTTGTTGTTTGATTGCCTCTTATTTTCACGGAAAATGAACCATTTTCCTTGGAAAAAATCTCATTTGTTGTTTGATTGCATCAATTTTCCCTGGAAAAAGTCACATTTTCCATGGAAATTTTTTAAAAATTATTAAAATTATAAACAGTGCTACGTGAAATTGAATCTTACCGTCAAAACGCCGCGGGATTTGTTCACTGATCTGGATAAATATATTTAAAATTTTATCGAGTTATATAATTTATCTATTTTTTAAAAAAAAAATTAAAAGAAAAGGAAAAACTTTTCTTTTAAATTTTTTTTAAAAAAGTTATTTTAAAATTATAAACAGCGCCACGTGGAATTGAATCTTACCATCAAAACGCCGCAGTATCTGTTCACTAATATGGATAAATTTATTTAAAATATTATCCTGTTATATAATTTATCTTTTTTTTTAAAAAAAATTTAAAAGAAAAGGAAAAAATTTTCTTTTAAATTTTTAAATGAAAAGTTATTTTAAATATTTCAATCGCACGTTTTCTTTTCACATAGCCCCTTACGTTTTCCCTAGAAAACTTTTCCCATGGTGGAGGCAGGAAAAATTTTCCATTGATTTGAGAGAAAATAAGGTCACGTGACAGAGTTTGTGGAAAATTTTTCCACGGAAAATTTTGGCAAACAAACAGCTTAAAATGCTGGAAAATGATCCATGAAAAATTTTTCCAAGGAAAAAAAGGGCAATCAAACACAGCCTTAGTTAATTTATGATTAATTATTATTAATATTTTTTTTAAAATTATCTGTTTATGTTTGGATTAAAATAACTGGTTTATTTTGATATGATAAAAATGGGATCACGCAACTGCAAATTACTTACATTTTGCCCAATATGAATTTTGATAATTTATTGTTTTGTGAACATGAAATATTTTGACACAGTATTCGTAGTCCCCAAACTAACTTTGCAATACTTCTGTCACTTGGGGTTAAACACTGACCGTGTCGACATGTACTCTGATATAGAAACTATAGTTTTCCACCGCTTTCTGTCGGTGAAGAATAACGGCCTCTGATAATTCTGGCTCGGGTCATCGAGGGTAAAAATATGAGTTTTGATAATTCTGGCTCAGGTCACCTAGGGTAAATATATGAATTCTGTTATTTTATTTTGGCAATAGTTGTTTGGGGGGCCTATATGCTTGGTTTTGACATCTGTGTTTATTTGAAATAAATTTGATTTCTGATTTTGATTTTGATAATATATGATTTTTGTAAATGATCCCTATATTTTTTTAGTGGGCGCTTACTGGGCTGCCAGGCACATAATCTTGTTGTTAAATTTTTTTCAGATCCGGAGTGAATAATGCAGCATGCATCTTAGTGGGCTAGCAAGATATTATGTTCTGTTTCTAAATTTGAGTTATCTGTCAGGTTGTGTGAGTATTTGATTTATGTATATGACACTAACTTCCATTGGATGTTGAAATTCTGAACTTTGTATTTCCTGTTGTGTGATTAGATTCTGAGGCCTTGCACGCCTATTAGGTCTCGACCTTGTGGGTGTGCGGCCGTTTGTCGGCACACCGGGTCTGGCGAGGCGGGTTCAGGGCGTGACAATCCGAATCAAGTTTTAAACTTTCCTTGGGATAATTTTAATTGTGTTAGTAAAGAATGGAAAAATCTCATCGGAATGGTCTACTCAAGACTCACACCTTGGAAGGCAACTTACCTATCTCTAAGAGGTCGCTTAACTCTCATTAACTCAATCTTTTCGACAGTTCCAGTTTACTGGATGTCAGTATTCAAACTTCCAGCTTGGGTTATAAAAAAAATTGATAAGATTGGAAGGGATTTTTTATGGAAAAGACAGGATCTAGGATCCAAAGGGATCAGACTAGTTGCCTGGAAAAGGATCTGCATACCTCGAAACATGGGTGGTTGGAAAATTCTCAACCTTCAGGAATTCAACCGAGCTTTACTTGGAAAATGGTGGTGGAATATCTCATCTAACCCAAACAACTGCTTGGCCAAATCATTAAAGTTAACTACTTGACTAGAAGCTCAACTGGAATTTTATACCAAACTCCACCCAGAAATAAATCTTTCTTCTAGGTAGGAGTTAACACCACACTACGTCCTTTTCGCTTATGTATTTCCAAATCTGCTAAAAATGAGTCTAATACTACTCTTTGGTTTGATAGATGGCACTCTGGTCGACCTCTTAAATATCGACTCTGGCCTTCCCTTTTCAATGTCTATATCTCTCCTTGAATAACTGTTAGATAGTTTTCCCAGCAACTTATTGCTCCAGAGAATCCTTTTCACACAACTACTATAGATGATTTATCTCCACTTTTGGGGGCAATACCAGACTACTCTAGTGATCAGCATGACTTCAACACTTGGAGACTGGAAAAAAGCAGAATCAATTCGGTCAAATCTTTTTACAAGTTCCGAATAGATGGTGGTTCGCGTATTCCGTTATATCCTCAGTTCTGGAAAATTAGATGTCCAAGTAAAATTTCTTTATTCTACTGGCTAGCATGGGAGGATAAACTAATCACCCTTACAAACCTTTTCAAAAAAGGTTGTGATCTCCAAAATGCCACAGATACATGTGTTCTCTGCCACAAAGCTTTTAAGACAGTGGAACACCTATTCCTTGACTGTGAATTTTCGAGGAGAATTTGGTCATTCTTCAACCAAATTTTTGAACTACACTCATATCCACAGAACATCACTAAAATTTGGATACCTGGCTTCCATCTTTACAATCTCAAACCGGACCTTTTGGGACCTCAGTTCAAGGGCCATTATGTGGAATATATGGTTAGAACAAAATAATCGCATATTTCAATCACTTGCTTTACCTCCTTACACTATAATGATTAAAATTGCTAATATGCTTCTTTTTTTTGTTTTCAACAGCTACAGATAATCAACAGCAAGCACTCAGTGAGGCTTCCCAGAAGATAAAATGCTCCCTTAACTTCATTTGCGCAAGAGTTTCGAATCAAATCGGTGATTTAGATCATAATCTAGCCTTGGAGTATGTGACTTCTTATGTCAGCCTGTGCAAGCCTGTGTTACCAGACGTTGGCTTTCGCCAGCTAGGTTGTTTCTTCTTCTGTTCTGTGGGTTTTGTTCTCTTTTTGTATTTTCGGTTCCTCACCTCTCGTGAGAGACCTTTAGTTTTCTCCTTCTTGTTTTGTTTGTGTTTGTTTCTTCTGCCTTTTTAATTCAATAAAGTAGTGGTTTATTCAATTTTTTTCAAAAAAAAAAAATTTAATTATGTTTTATCAAATCTGAATAATATAGTAATGTTTCTATTTAAAATAGATTATATGTATTATTAAAGTATATTACAATAATTAATATTGTGTATATGTTAGTTTGATAAATATAAATTTAAATATATAAACTTAAGTTTTTTATTCAATTAACTTAAGCTTTTGTGTTAGATTAAACTTAAATAAATTGTCTTGTTTACATTCAACGGCAGATGCACAATAAACAAAAGGAAACAACAAAAATCCTACCAGAAGATTCATCCTCTCGTAGGAATACAATGTCCAGACATGATTTTTTTATTTTATTTTTAATTTTTAATTTTTAATTTTTTTTTTACAATGATTTTCATTCTCAAACATGATGTACCAATATTTGTTTTGTTTTATTTTTTTTATAAAATAAATAAATCACAAATGCATTAAAAAGATAAAAAGACAACTAACAACAACAAGAAAAAACACAAATGACCACTCAGAAAGTGGCAAGACATTCAGGAGATAAAACATGTAGGCATTGAAAGCATTTTGAAAGGATTGAATGCATTTTCAATTTCTAAGTGGTTATCTCTTGCTTCCATTATTTTGAAAATTAGTCATTTATTTATTTATTTTTATGGTTTTAGTGAAAAACAAAAATTGAAGCAACAGAAGAGGTGAGAACAAACATCTAATTCATAGCTTTCCACATGCAATGAGTGCGACCCTAACACACTAGTTACAGACCCAACAACCAGCATGTGATCTCATGTCTCCACCTTACCCGGTAATGAGTCCTAGCTAGGCCATGTTTCCAACTCTCTCTTCTTGTCCTTTTATGTTTGTCTGATCTGTCTCTTTTCACGTACTTCTCATGTTTGTTGGCTTGTGTATCCACTCCCAGTTGACACTTGTTGTTTGCTTCTCTTTTCTATACTCTGTTTTTTCTTTAATAAATCCGAGATTTATCTTTTTATTTTAAAAAAAATGCACATAATTAATATCTATACTGTTCTGCATCGCCAATCAAACTATGCTGAGGAGCCAGAAACTTGCTCCATGGTTGCAGAATACCAACGAGTGTGTTCTTTGCTGGAACTTTCTGCGGAAACAGAGGAATCCACCCATTGCACATCCATTGACACACTAGCAGATTGGCTTTCACGTGACAGTTTGCCAAAGATATGGGACCCTGTGTCATCAATGCTCGATGACACTTGTTTGGAATTCTGGCAGTCAAGGATGCTCACCACTGCAGACATGGTAGGCCTCAGAGATGGGGAAGGATTGGTACAGTCAAGAGCCAGATTCAACATCTGCAATGCCTCTTCCTCTGAGCAGTTGGTTCCAAGGCTTTTGTCAACAAGTTCAAGCAAATTACCCTGCTTTTGTAGTACATAGGCCTGTGGACAATTGCAGCAATTAATATTCTTTTGCCTGGATGATGAAGTACATAATGTTCAATTGGTAAGCTAATAATAAATTTTGTGTGAAATACTTGAACCTAAAGACAACTACTCACGTACCCACTCTAGAAGATACACAGAATCATCCTCTACAATGCAAGTTGCGTTGCTCATACCACTAATGATCTCCAACATGACTACTCCAAAGCTATAGACGTCCGCTTTGTCTGTCAAGTAACCTCTCAAGGCATATTCAGGCGCCATATATCCACTGCATAAACATATGCAAAATTGGCCTTGATAGAAATATATATATATCCACTCAATCACTTAATTGCATGTATTTTTTTTATCTCAGATTCACATTTCTGACAGAGAACAATGTTTACTCACATAGTTCCCGCTATCCTTGTGCTAATGTGGCTTTCATCATCTCCTGAGAGTCTAGCCAAGCCGAAGTCAGAAATTTTTGCATTGAGATCTTTATCAAGTAACACATTAGTTGCCTTGATGTCTCTGTGAACAATCTTCAACGTTGACTCCTCATGGAGATATGACAAGCCTTGAGCTATGTCGAGGCAAATTTTTCGCCTTGTTTGCCAATCCAAATTTAGTCTGTCTGATTCTGAAGCTGTAAAACCCAAAATTCGACTAGATATTAATATGATACAAACAATCATAAGAACTGATTAACAAGAAAATAGTCTGCATCAATATAGAAGCACATACAGAATAGAGCATTTGCGAGGCTGTTGTTTTCCATGTATTCATATACCAGCAACAGTTGGTTTCCTTCAATGCAGCAACCGAAAAGCTTGACAAGATTGGGATGTTGTAAAGCAGATATCATGCCTATCTCGTTTACAAACTCGCGATTTCCTTGACTAGACTTTGAAGAAAGTTGCTTCACAGCAATCAAAGTTCCATCTGACAGAACACCCTGTAAATGATGCTAACTCTCATTGTAAAACAAATTCCAACTTTCAATTGCAGTAACTACAAGTGAAAGTTGTATTTCAGGTGAAACAATGCCTCATAAAAATTAAGGATTGAGAATAAGCAAACCAATGAGTGACCTTGTGAACTGGGCCAAAACCACCTTCTCCTAATTTATTTGTGGCATGAAAATTCCTGGTTGCAGCTTTGATCTGCCTTAAACTGTAGTAACCAGCCTGCAACTCCAGCCCTGCATGAAGCAAACTCAATGAACTTCAGCAAGTGCATTTTTATTAGTATTTAATTTATAGATAAAATTCCAATGTTAAGTGGGGGGTGCATGAAGGTATAATTAGAGAGCTGCAATTCATCCAAGGTACTGTTAATACGTCCTTGATCAAGAAAATAATGCATATACAACTTAACTGCACAACCATAACAACTAATAAGGAATCAAGAAGGAATCAAGAGAGTCATTACAATAGAACACTAAATGTAAGATCAAGTTCATTTATCTCACCATTGTTTTCATCATACTTTCTTCTTCTCAAGAAAAGCCAGATGAGCGTTGAGATAATTGCAATGGCCACACAACCAGCAGCCACAATACCCAAAATAGCCCCAACAGAGAGCCCCCCTTTGTCTGGCTTGAAGTCTTCAAAAGAAAATAAATGAAATGACCATACAATCTCACTAAGAAAAAAAAAAAACAAACAAACAAATAAAGGGATCATCCCATAATAGAAGAGTACGTGGATACTCTCATTCTCCTCCCCCAGTCAGAGGTTTGATTGTTTGATGTAAAACAAAATATTGAAAAAGTAGGAGTTAAATAGCATTATGCTCATAAAACAATTGGAGCTTTAGATTAAAAATAAAAAATGAAAATGAAAACATTCTTGTGGCCTACTTGGTGTGACTGAGATAGCTGAAATTAGAGGTCCATAAACGTTTCTATGAGGAATAGCATTGGTCCCTTTTCCAGTCCACTGGAAGTGAATCTCCAAAGTGTTCTTATCTACTTTAGCGTTAAAGCTCCTGATGGTTTCCCGCTCATTTCCATTGGCTTCTTTGGCAATATTAAAGTCTGGTAGAACCTTCTCACCCTGCAAAACATGTTAGTAATCTTTCATCATAAATATAAAATCTAGAATCAATTCCCAGTAAGTTCCCACACTCAAGAAGTTAACATGATCACATGATAAAAAAATAAAATAAAATGAAATAAACTAAAATAAACAAAACCTGGATATATGCATCAAAGATGCGCCTTCCTACACTAGAGAAAGTATGATTATCAGCAAACATGATCTCAGCGAAGTGTAGTTTAACTGTATAATTTCCATTCTGAAGGCAGAGTCCATAATATGTAAGGGCGAGCGGGCTGAGACGAGCAGTCATGTATAATTCTGGATTTGATATGTTCAAAGCCGAACTGTTTTTAGCAATGTATTTTTCGTCCCCGTTGTCCACAAAGTCCCCAGTGGAGCTAATAGCCCATTTTTCATTAAAAGAATTGTAATATGATGCACCTCCTGTATCTGTGTCAGCTTGATACTCATCACCATCAATGTTTTTTTGGTCACCACCACAGTTTATGAACAAATTGTAATCTGCAAAGGTAATTAATTATGTGTAAAGAGTTGGAAATAAGTTCAACAAGAAACAATACATAATCGTTGGAAGTAAGTTCATCAAGAAACAATACTTTTTGCTTTTCCAGAGCATGGGTAATTCCTCCTCAGACATGGTGCAATCCTACATAAGAAATGAATGTTTTCACTTGCGAAGCTGAATCAATAATAAACTTGTTCCAATTCTCGTTATCTATGTTATAAAGTCCGTTGCAATTCAGATACATTAAGAGTGTGAAGAGCATACGAATTATTTTCTGATGCTGAATAGCTAGATACCAAATTCCTGGAAGCACAAAGGGAGAGAAAACAGACAAATATTTTAAGGGATAGTAACTAAACCAAGGTGAATTGTTATCTGTAACATTGAGATTTAAGTTTAAATCCTCACAAATTTCCTGCAGAAGGGCAATCGTCTGGAGCATTTGAACCATTAAAGCTGTTGTAGGATAGGTCACTGTAACAAAGGGTATAACGAGAGAACTATTTATGTGAATATTCATGATAGATGTAACAATAATTTAATCGAGAAAGTTATTTTAGTTATCTTGACATACATGTTGTTTCCACTTTTCAATTTCCAATCTGGTATTTCTCCAGTTAAACTGTTATTGGTGAGGTACCTACATTGATGTTATTATTCAGTACTGTGTTTAGGATTTTACCAAATAAATAATGCGCCCGTTTAGATATCAGTATTTAAGCTTACAGATGTTTAAGGTTCTTCAGATATTCCCAACTTTCTGGAATCTCCCCGGTCAAGTTATTAAAACTCACATCTCTGCAAGAAAACGTTATTGTGTTAATGGAAAGCAGGAAAAGAGACAAGACAACATTGCCAAAAAATGTGGCTTTGATTCTGAATAACATGTTATCATTTTGAATTTTTTTTTTAAAAAGAATGGATAAACCACCTGCATGAATAGCATATCTATTTTTTTAATTTAAAAATTATGTAATAATTTTTTTTTTAATAAATGTGACAAAAATAATATAGTTAAGAACATGTATAAGCTAGGACTTAATCATTCAGCCGTATATCATCACCAAGTGATATAGGATTTAGACTATAAATCCACACCTATCTACAACCGAGGGTTTATCATCACCACCCATCTAGTTGAACTTAAACTAGAGTTTTTAAATCCTCACATCAACATTTGTCTTTCAACTGAATTTTGTGGTGTCAACAAAAAAAAAATAATTATTTCTATTATAAAATTTTTTAAACATATAGTAAAACAATGATGAGACAATGATTTAATTGCATTGCAATTTGCACAAATCTATCACTTTTATAAAATAAAATAAAAAAATCTAAAAATTTTGGTACTTCATTTTCTGCCCTCACGCAGCTGTATATTATTTTTTTAATAAATATAATTTATTCACTTCATAAAAAAAAAATTAAAACATTTTGGAGAAAGCAAAAAATCTATCATTCATTGAACTTTATATTCACAGGCGCTGCCTATGGCTGAGAAAATCCAAGCCAGACTAAAGGTCCAAAGCCACAAATTCCATAAAAATAACAGTTTTATATATACATATAAAAAAAAGAAAGCACGGCCTTACAGGTAATGGAGAGATGTCAGTTCTCCTATGTCATTGGGCAGTTCACCAGATAATGACAAATTCCTCAAAACCCTGCAGCAAACGAAAGATGATAAAAGTGAATAACCAGAAAATTCTTTTGATATTATTTTTATCTTTCATGTTTCCATTATATATGAACAATGCCTTTTCAAACTTTTTTTTATAATAAATGATAAATATTGTCCAATAAAAATTTGTCAAGAGACAGAAAAATATGAAAATACATTAGTTATTGTGACTTATTAATTTTCTAAGGACTTATTAACTCGACTAAGCGCTACATAGGACATTGAATTGAAAGTCTGTCATATGCACGTTAGAAGATTTACATGAATAATATCAAACTAATAAATTCTTCTGTCATGCAACCGAAGAAAAGAATATGATTCTTCTATAAAAAAGCCATCCAAAACCTATTTGAATAATACCATGAACATTACATGCGTTCAGAACATTAGGTAAACAATAGTACTACAGTGGTGAATATTATTATAAACAGTACTTATGTCTGCTCAACCACTGACAATCTACTATGCTTTACAGTTGTTGTTATCAAGGTTTTCAGATCCGGACTGGGCATCGACCCGGAAAAGGGTAGGGGTTAGGGGTCGAGGGGTTCAACCGGGGTCAATATTTTTTTATTAAAAATAATATAATTTTTAGTTATATATAATTAAAAAATCAAATATTGAAGAATAAAAATAAAAAAAATAAAAACATGACTTTAAAAATTTAAGCAAGTATTTTACATAAATAAGTATTGAAGTACACCACATTAAAAATGTGGAATACACCAAATAACATAAGAGTAAACTAATACAAAATTAATTGAGAAACATAAAAATATTCACTAGGAAATACACAACTAAGAAATCCATAAAAAAATAAAAATAAAAATATTCCCTTTGTCTCTCCCTTTCTTAGTTTTATAATTTTACATTATAACCCCCAAACATTAGTATATTATAAAATTAAAATAAAATAAGAATTTTAAAAAAAAAATTATGCAAACCCGGGTGATGACCCGGCTGGGTCACCGGTCTGATTGGCCGGGTTGCCGGTTCAATCCCGATTTTTTCAAAATCCGGTTTTATATATTGAACCAGACTGGTTTTAAGACCGGGTCTGGGTCAACCCGGTCCGACCACCAGGTTCGGTTCGGGTCTAAAAACACTAGTTGTCATTTGTCAATATACTTTATTCTCAACATTCATTTTTTATTTTAATATTATTAAAATGTTCAATGTTGTTCATGCATGACTTTTTGTCCAGTTTTTTGTTGTGAGGAATTATTTTAATTGTTGTTTGATATATTTGCACAATATGGATCATTAGGAACCGTGGGATGTCTCAATCGTATAACTACTCGTGCTTGTGATTGAGAGGTCTCGAGTTCGAGATTTTCAAATTATAATTCACTTTTTCGTCTCCTCTAGAAGTTCTATGTGAGAAATACCTCTCGTTCACCCTTCTATGGTTGCATGGGGTGGTTATAATTAGGAGATTAGTCAAACCACTTTAACTGGTGCACCTTCGTACTCCCTTGCTCTTAACTTTGCCGCTTGTAGATTTTGTCAAAAAAAATTGTGATCATTTTATTTTTTTTAAATTTTAAATTATATTGTTGTGCTAAAACGACCAAAATGGTTTTACTAAAAAAAACGACTAAAATTGTATAATGCTATTAGCTGGGTTCATGTCATTCATGACCATAAATATTTGTACTTTATAAAGCTATAGCCAGAAAGCTTTTTTTTATAACACAAAAACCACTTAATTTTTCTCCTGTTGCACATGTGCCTATAATGACCTATCGTAAGGTTGTCTTCGGCAAGCTTGCTGATGTGGCGTCAGAAATAGCCTTAAAACAAGCCATTGTGGCCACAAGTACAACCGGAGAAAAATTAAGTGACTTCTGTGTTATAAAAAAAATCAGCATTATAAAGTGTAAATATTTGTGGTCATGAGTGAAATGAACCTGCTATTAGCTTACTGAATCACATCCATTTTTATTTTTATATCAAATTCCATGCTATTTGGAAAAAAAAACTATTTTAATTGAAAACCAAACCCACGTTACACGATTCATGCCCAGATAATAACTTTATCCTATCTCTCAATTAATGCATGTGGCATATCAGTTCTATCAATATATATATATATATATATATATATTGAGAAATGTATATAAACCAGGATTAATAAATATAATATTGAGAAATCTGAATAAATCAGGATTTGAACATTCTATTTTTAACTTGTAAGGTAATGAAATACTAAACTCTCCTGTTGTAAATGTGTTTTTACCAAAAATATATATATAGACACACACAAACAAAGACACTTACAATTTTTTGATATTTGTAATATTTGTCAGCTGTGGGAACTCCCAATAACCTCCTCTCAAATCAGTTACCCTCCTGCATCATAAACACAACTTAATTTTACCAAATATCTAGAGAAATTAACCAGAAGAAAGGGGAAAAACAGTCAGTAGGGAATGATTCGTACAGCTGAGTTACTGTTGCAGATGAAAAAAAGTTAGCAGGAAATGGCCCTTCCATGGAGGTGCCTTGCATGTCTCTGCATTTAATTGAGTACAAGATTCAGCTCAGGCGTTCCTTTTGTAAAACTTCAGAAAGGCTAATGATTTGAATGAATATAGATAGCACCACAATCGATCAAGTTTCTTCCAGTTTCCAATGAAGTCCGGAATATTGCCAGAGATTGGGTTGCCGTCAATTCGGCTGGACATAAGAAAAATAAGAAAGATATTTTGTATTTGGATGTAAGCATGCAGTATGCTTTTCGGAACCTCTTACAGGTGTAATTAATTTATATCATCCATTTATCATAATAAGAACTATCTATTCTAAATAAATAAATAATAAATAAATAGTAAATAAGGTACATGTATCGAAGTCATAATAAACTCTTGCGGCAACTTTTCTATTTGTGTCTGTCCTGTTTTTTTAACTTTAATTTTATTTCAATAAATTTGTGATTTATTCACATTATTCAAAACCTCCTTGCAGCAACACTTGCTTAATTACAAGTGGTATGATATTAAGGCAGTGCACTCGTATATTGTATTATATCGTTCATATATTGTTTATTGAGTACTGTTATTTATGAGGCTTAGTGTGGGTTTTTGTAGGAGGAATCAATTGATGTAAGTGTTTTCTTATAGTAGTCGTATTGTATATTAATTGAGGAGATTTACTATTATGGGGGTTATAATCTCATTATATCATTTTGGACACATGTGACTAGGCCTTCATTATTTAGCGTGTTAATCAGCTCTATATAATAAATTCTTAAGAGATCACTAAATCATTGTAACTTGTGCACCTCCATATATGCTTGTCCTTTTGATAATATTTGTCGTCTTTATTTATCACAAAAAAAAACTATTTGGTAATAATTATGTGTTCCATGACATGATTTATGGAAGTATCATATCAAATCTGTTATGGAGATGATTAAATTTATTTTTTTTTTAATCAGAAAAACCTGTTTATATGTATTAGGATAAAAAAATGAATTTTGTAGGAAAAAATCACTTTTTTTTTTTTGTATATTTTGATAAGAAAATCATGTGTATGTAGGACCAAAGTTAAAATAAATAATGTCTTACTTACAAGAAGACAATATTTGTAAGGTTTCCCAACGACTCTGGCAGCTTTCCTGTGAGGTTGTTGGCTGAAATAAGACTGAAAAGGAAACAGACAAGTTTCACCGAAGGAGCTACTAAATGGCAATTAAAAAGAAAGTGAAACTACATGAGATTTCAGTTGTTAAATGTTTAACAATAAAAATTAGTATTATTTCCAAGTCTATCTTTTAAAATCATTGATGGACAAAAATATATATGTTTTAACCATGTTTTTCCAAAAGGTTTATAGCTCAACAATAGTAGTCTCACCACAAAAATGTATTAGTGTAGGACATTTAAAAGGTCTCGAGATATCTCGTTAAAGGTAGTGATAATTCCGGGTCTCCAATTGTGTGTTTAAACTTATAATCTGAATCAAATGTCACAAGGTAAGGACGTATAGATTGGACATTCAATTCCTGGTCTTTGTGCATATTTCTAACAACGTTTATCGTATTTGTAAAAACTTTTTTTCTTATTTTTATCACTCTAATTGTTATTTTATTAGCATGTAATAAATTTTTTTAATAAAAAAAATATATAAACCACTGGTTTAATAGAACATGCAATGGATTTCTATTTCACATCCAAAAGTGTAAAGTTTTTTATATTGGGTTATTTTCATAATCTATAGTAATGAAGTTATTGATGAAACTATTAGAGCTAAGCTCTATAGTTGATATCATTTGACATATAGTCATGATGAAGTGGCAAAAGCAATGATATCATAATCAAGATGACATGGCATGGTGAAGTGGCAATGAGATGAGGTGGCGCACAATGATGAAATGAAGGCTATAATTGGAGGTACTATTTTGACAAGGAACATCAAGGTGAAAGGATCTTTTTTGAAGAGGAAGCTATAAAGAGAAAATCTAAGTTATAACTTAATCTATCTTTGGTAAGATTCAAGATGATAAAATCTATCTTTGGTAACTCTACTTCTCATGAGAGATTTATTACTTGGAGGCCAAGATTTGGAGATCTTTATTTTGGTGTAAAGTTTAATTGGAGAAACAAACTAAGAAAGGCAACACCAAGCTATGAAGATTCACAAGGCCATAATTAGCAATTGAAGTTGAAGAAAAGATCCAAAGCTAATTATGGACCGAGTTGCTTAAAGACATAAGGCTATTTATGGGCGAAGCTATTTGGAGACTTGAGCTATTCAAGGGCTATTCTGCACAAGCTATCTTTGGCAAGTGCATATATTTGAAGAAGATTGATGACCCAAGCTTTGATGATTGAAGATCATGCTTGGAAGTATTGAAGAGCTAAATTTGGATGTAAGAAAATCAAGTTTAGTAACAAGAGGACCAAACTTGGATGAATGAAAATCAAATTTGAAGATTGTAAAGACCAAATTTGGATGAATGGAGATCAAATTTGGAAAGAAGATTTTGAAGATCTTTGAAGATCATTGATGGTGAAATAGATTCCCACCTAGGTGGGTGCAACCCTCAGGAAATGGACCTACTGATATGATGTGAGAAGACAACCTAATTGCTGGCAGGGAGAGCTCAGGAAGAGTTGACTACATTGACTTGGACTGGTACAACCGGGAGGATTAGAGGTGTCAAAAGGTCACAATGTAATGGAAGCTAGAACTCATGCAGGATTAACAGGTGGGTCACGATACTAGTTTGGTTACAACAAGAGTTGCAAAGGCTAACATTAGAAGGTGTCTAATTAAGTTAGTAAGCCGCGAAGATTCTAAAAGAGGATGCACTATGTTTGGGATGTGGAGACGGGTATATAAGAGACCCTTGTTTTGAGATTTAGGATGTGCTACGAGTGAAAGACCCAAGTGGGTGGGTTGAGAAGAGTGTGCATTGGGCAATCTAGTGAGGGTTATTTTTTATCATTATGTGAGTGAGAGTGAGTGTTATACTCTTCTTTCTTTCCCTCTTTTAGTGGATTGGTCTTTCCGGGCTCAGTGCCCTAGACGTAAGAAGATTGTGCTGAATTGGGTAACCAATTAGTGTATCTCCTTTCTCTTACATGTTTAATTTTACATTTATAGGCGTTTGGGAACCAGGAAAGGTATGAGTTGCCTCCATGCATGAGAAAAAGATTACTCTTAGGGGAGGCACCCTATTCCACCAAAAAATGAGGGGAGAAGTATTCCTTAGTCATAAAATTACTAATATACCCATATCATATATAAAGCCTCTCTTTCTCACTTTCTCTCTTTTTCTTTACCATCCTCCGGCAGCGGAACCCTACTAAGCTTTAATTATTAAATAATTTAATTAAATTATTTTTGGAAATTAAAATTAAAATCAATAAATAAAATTAACTTAATTAAACGTATTTCATGATATTAACTAATTTAATAAATATATAATAGTTAAATAAATAATTAAGATTAATTATATAATTATAATATATTGAAATATATATTTATACTATAAATAATTAATAATACATAATGTTGAATATTTAACATTAAACATAATCTATTATTTTATATAATATTATACCATTTACCTACAAGGGTATTGATGTAATTTTACTACATCCTTCTTTTTTATTTTTTCTATTCCCAATCCTTATTCCCTCAAACCAAACACATTATTCACATTCCCCTTATTCCCATTCACATTCCTCTCCTTTTCTTATTCCCCATATTCCAATTTCTATTCCGCAATCCAAACGGGCCCTAATTAGTGTGTGTGATTGCATTACATAGGAGGTTAAGTGAAAAATTACCACACTACTACCTCTCCAGACTTAACAGAAACAATAAGTGTTTTTTTTAACTACTTAATTTAGTAGTTGTCTTAATATGAGTCCATTGCATTTTTAGCCATTTTACTTTTTATTAATGCATTTGATTAGTATCCTTAACTGTCTAATTTAGTGGTGAAACCACTCTTGATTCATTCTCATCTTCAATTATGATTAGTCATGAAATTTATTATTTGAAAATGAATAAAAGAGTTTTACAAAATAAAAATTAAACCTAAACTTCTTATAAATATTTATCATTTCCTAAAGGGAAAATTAAAAAAAAAAAGTGGTTTCCCAGTTTTGCAAGATAAGAACATATTTTTTTTTTTTCATTTTTAAACTATGTGGTTTCTCCACAAAAAAAAAATGTTTTTAGTGTTAACTTTTCCTTATGGCAAAGGCAAAAACATCATTTTATTTGAAAGCGGGCCATATTGGCTATATATATATATATATTAATCTCTTCTAAACTTCATTAAAGAAAAAAAAGAAGAGCTTAAAATCACAAAAACCAAATCATGTTTTTAATCTTTGTTTTTTTATGGCGTGCGGTAAATTTTTAATTGAATTGATGATTTTACCCTTTCCAAATAAGGATGTGTTAACATCGTTAACAGTTTATTTTATTTTATTTTTGTTAGGTGGAGAAATCACTTAATTTAAAAGCAAAAGAAATTCCTCTATCTCCATTTTGGGGTAAATTTTTTTATAGAGCACCAAACTATGGCTTTTTCATTTTGGGGTCCAAACTTTAATTTGAATCAAAATGATTATCCAGCTTCAATTATGTTTCACCGAGTGGACACCTAAGAGATTTTAGCCTACGTTTGATGATGTATATGCCTGAAATTCTCTGTCATCATATATATGACACGTTGTCTGCTCAGTTGATAATTCTATCTCACTTAATGACAAAGAATTTCCGGCATATACATCATCATAAATAAGTTAAAATCTCTCATGTGATTACTCCGTGAAACAAAATTAAAGCTATGTAACAATTTTGATTTAAGTAGAAGTTTGAACCCCAAAATGAAATAAGGCCATAGTTTGATGACTTACTGATCTTAACAACGGGAGGGGGAAGATCTCAAAATTATTAAACTAATTCTCTACACTTTTGAGCTCATATATATCTAGTCTTAAAGTTAATTCGGATAAAACTTGCTTATTCTCTTCTCAAAAGGAACTTTACACCGTATTCCTCCCTATCTAGGACAATCTGTTGTGGCTCTGGCTTCCTCCCCCTTACTTATTTGGGAATTTCTATTTCGGGGGACAGACTCAGATATCAGGATTGGGACATTCTTTTAAACAAAATTTGTTCATGATTATCTTCTTGGAAATCCAAGCTACTCTCGTTGGGGAGGTAGGCTCACTCTGGTAAACTCAGTTGTGACTGCAGTCCCTACCTATTGGATGTCAATCTACAAGCTCCCTTTATGGGCTTTCAAGAGCATTGATAAGCTCAGGAGAGACTTTCTCTAGTCAGGCGCAGATGCTCACCAGAGCAAAATCTGCTTGGTAAGCTGGCATTTACTGTGCAGACTATGCGAGTAAGGTGGTTGGGGAATCTTAAACCTACATGCGTTTAATAGTGCACTGCTAGGAAAATGGTGGTGGAAAATTATGTCTCGCAAATGTTAGTGCGATGAGGACATCATTCGTGAAATTTATTTCAAGAGAAACCCTACTTGGAAATTATTCCACAAGCAAAGCGGTCAACTATCTTTCTTCTAGAATGGCATCCTCCACACTCTGCCGGCGTTCAGGAAAAAATTTATGTTCTATAGTCTGTCATGGGGCCACTACACTTTTTTTGTTGGATAATTAGATAGAAGGCCTTGCTCCAGTTGATATTTAGCCTCACCTTTTTCACTTATCTCAATTTAAAGAAGGAACCATTAAGGACTTATCAAGTAGGATCCCTGAGGTTCCTTTGGATGAATACTTGCCTTCAAACAATTTATTCAACGCCATCTCAATGCAACCCCAATCAGCGCTTGATGAAAGACGTTGGAAGTTTACTGCAAATGGTAGGTTCACAAGTAAATCCTTCTACTCTTTCTCAAATAATGGGGTCTGCGCTGTCGACAGACACCTATCATCCTAAAAGGTTACTGCCCGAAAAAGATTAACCTATTCAGCTGGCTGGGCTGGGATAATAAGATCCTGACTCTAGAGAACTTAGTGTTATGAAGATGTAATTGGTTGCAATCTTCCACTTGTGTGATGTGCCACATAGATATTGAGTCTTCGGATCATCTGCTTCTTCGTTGTCCTGTGGCTTCACATATCTAGAATTACTTTGGGCAGTTTCTTGAGGCCCGCTGTACCCTTTGGTCGCTCTTGGACCTTTGGGCGGATTGAAGAAAAAATGTGAAAAAAGCCATAATTTCTTTCTGGGACTTGTGAAATCAATTATGTGGAACATCTGGTTAGAGAGAAATGCACGCATTTTTACTTCTAATTGCCTTCCAACAGCATCCATCATCATGAAGATTGAACATATGTAACTTTTGTGGTTAAATGCAATTCCTGATGCTAAAAAGGCAAAACTTGAAGAGCCTACGCTCAAGATCAATCGAAGTCTTGAGTTCCTCTCTTCTAGGGACGTGGCACCGATGTTGGATGCTCCGTATGTGTGATCTCCCTCTCCTGGCGTGGGCTAGTTTTTTTATTTCCTTGTTCCCCTAAAGGCCCTCATTCCTTTAGGGGTGTTTAGCTCTTATTGTTTTGCCATTTTGTTGCTACCCCACTCCTTGTGGTCTTTTGAGCTTTGGCTCTTATCTCTATATCTGTTTCTTTGTTAATGAATGTGGTTTATCCTTTTTTTAAAAAGTTTGATTCTTTATCAAAAAATTTACCCATCTATTTTGTAAAACTGGGAAACTACATATTTTTTTAAATTTTTTTTTTCAAAATTAGTATTCATTATAAAAAAATATGAATAAAATGTTTGAAAGTTACCATTTTTGTAATAAAGTAGCTGTTATTTTGTTATCCCCCCTACTCATTGATTGAGTTTACCCGTCACAAAAAATAGAATGACGTAAGCAATGATATGTTTCTTTAAAAAAACAAAGATAGGCCACTTTCTTCCATGGATGATATATATTAGAATAATGCTTACACTTTTTACCTTCCATGATATCTAATCATGTAAAAATGGTTTATTTAAATTTAACCTATAAAACTAAATAATTAAAAATTAAAGTCAAGTACTCCCAACATCAAAAACAACAGTTTTTTATTTTCAAAAGCGACAAGTGTTATATACATCAGGGGTATGTGTATGGATTGAGAATTGATCATCCAACTCGCATACTTTTAGCTGGGAACAAGAGATTTAGGCTACGAACCCTTACTTACAACCAACGACCCATTACCATTATTACTTTTCAATAAGTTTTGAACTCGAAACTTTTTGAATATTTTATTCTCATTTTCGGTAATAAAAATAAAGTACTATTAGACTATGAGCTTTTAGTAAGATCAAAAATACCTTCTTACTTTGCATATACTAGTACTAGATTTATATGAAGAAATAAACTTACATTCGTTTCAAGTTTATGAGTTTGCCGAAAGACCAAGGAATTTGCCCTTGAATCATATTGCCTTCCAATCCTCTATACAATCAAATAAAACAATGTATAAGATGCACCAAGACATAAATAAACACAAAGAGTATCCTAAAGGTTTTTGTAATATTTTTTTTATACTTGGTTTTTTCGTTTTAATTAAATTACCTGATTCTCCATTTTCAATAAAAATAAATAAGTAAATAAACACGAGCGATAGAAAATCAGAATATTTATTAAAAAAACAATAAAAAAAGGAATAAAAGAAGTAAAGAACGGACGTACAAATCTACAAGGGTGCTGATGTTACCCAACTTATCTGGAATATACCCGGATATACGATTTCCCGAGAGAGACCTGAAAATGTTTATTTATTTGTGTACTTTGTTTAATAATCAACTTTATTGTCAAAATCAAAGAAGAAAACAGTAAAGCATTAATCAATGTCTGGCCTTGTCGCTATAAAATATTAAGTTGGAATAAAGATAAGGTTAATGGATCCCATTTGGAAATGAGATAATAAAGGAAATTATTTTTTTTTTTTTATTTTTTTTTTTTTTAAAGAAGGGTGACAAGCACCAACTTTCAAGGGTATACGTGGACTAGAGAATAGCCACACTTCCTCACCCTCTTAAAACAAAGAAGTGCGGTTAAGGGACATTTCTCCCAAACGAAGGAACTCGGGGTACCGCTAGGCCACATGCTCTTTGGTATAAAAGATTTTTTTATAAAAAAAGAAGAAAAAGATAAACCATGAATTTAATTATTAAAAAAAAGGCAAATGCATGAGTAAATGCACACCGAAAATGGCCCAACCACACTAATTAACAGGAAATTATGATTGATTTGGGAGGAAGACATGTATGACAGAAGGAGGATGATTTCACTCGAGCCAGATGTATCTAAAGATGGCCTGAAATAAGAGGCCCTAAGTCTTTTAAATACAATGACTCAAGCTAGCTTTTCTGTTAGTGCAACCGCACTATTTAAATTGGCATGATTTGACACCAAGGTAGATGACGTGGCAATCATGGTGACAAGGCATAATTGATGACGTGGCAAGCATGGTGACATGGCATGGAGACTTGAAGTGCAAGGCAAATATCTTGAAGATCATGGTGAAGCTATCTTAAAGATCTTGGTGGAGTTATTTTTGGCAATGCATTACATTTGAAGACAAGATCATATCAAGATCATATTTAGATGATTTGATTGAAGACTAAATATGGTGGAGCTTAATTAAAGAAAGATCTATTCATGGTGTGAATGAAGATATGATTTGAAGAATCCTTGATGAAGATTGATTGAAGTCTATTGAAGGCAGAATTTGAGGACCAAACTTGGGTGAATTGAAGATCAAGTTTGGAGAATCTTTGAAGACCAAACTTGGAAGATTGAAGACTAAGTTTGACAAGTTTCATGAAGACGCACAAGGACGTGCGCCCCTTGCGAGGGGACTGCGTGATGAGGAACTGAGTAGGTAGGCTAGTTGCCGGCAGTTGAGATCGGGAGATTTGGCTGCATCGACTCGGACTAAGCATGACTGGGAGGTTGATGGGTCTTGAGGTCGTCCGCAACGTAACCAGAACTCAGTCAAGTCAGCAGTCTGGGCCATGTTGCAATTCATGTTACAACAGGAGTTGCAACAGCTAATTTCGGCAGGTTTTTAAATTAGTAGCCACGGAGATTCCAAAAGAGCTATGTGCTATATTTGGGACATTGAGGCGTCTATATAAGCTACCTTGCTCGTAGATTGTAAGTGTGACTCTTGAGTGGCTCTTGAGTGACTCTTGGAGGAGAGTGTGTGAGCACCAGACAATCTAGAGATGGTAGTGATCTTTATTGTTGAGTGAGTGAGTGAGTGACAAGTGTTTGTACTCATGTATTTTTACCTCTTTTAGTGGATTGTTTATGTTCGGGCTTGCCCCCCCCCCAGACGTAGGCGAGTGAACGCCGAACTGGGTTACCAACGTTGTGTGTCTCCTTCTTGTTTATTTGTGTGATCTTTCTTTGATGGTTTGTGTGTGAGATCTATGAGTGCTTAAGTTTTTCCCAAAACCCACAAACCACAACGGAGGAACTAACTGTTAGTGCAACCGCACTATTTATTGGCATGATTTGACACCTAGACCAAGTGACGTGGCAACCCAAGGGTGACAAAAGCATAATTGATGATGTGGCAAGCATGGTGACATGGCAAGGAGACTTGGAGTGCAAGGCGGACATCTCGAAGATCTCGATGGAGCTATTTTTTTAGTAAGTCTCTAACATGGAGCCAAATATCTCGAAGATCATGGTGAAGCTCTCTTAAAGATCTTGGTGGAGTTATTTTTGGCAACGCCTTACAACTTGAAGACAAGATCATATCAAGACCATATTTAGGTGATTTGATTGAAGACAAAAATATGGTGGAGCTTAATTAAAGAAAGATCTATTCATGGTGTGAATGAAGGAGATATGATTTGAAGAACCTTTGACGAGAATCATCAAGTCTATTAACTGAAGATTTGAGGACCAAACTTGGGTGAATTGAATATCAAGTTTGGAGAATCATTGAAGACCAAATTTAGGAGAAGTTTGGCAAGTTTCATGAAAGACGCACAAGGACGCTGCGCCTCTGCGAGGGGACTGCGTGATGAGGAACCCGAGGAGGTGAGGCTAGTTGCCTGGCAATCGGGATCGGGAGATTTTGGGCCGCATCGACTCGGACTAAGCACTGACTGGGAGGTTGATGGGTCTTGAGGTCGTCCCGCAACGTAACCGTAACTCAGCCAAGTCAAGCAATGCCATGTTAGAACTTATGTTACAACAGTGAGTCTGCAACAAACTAATTTTCAAGGTGTTTTTAAATTAGTAGTCATGAGATTCTAAAAAGAGGTATGTGCTATATTTGGGACGCTGAGGCGCCTATATAAGTTACCTTGCTCGTAGATCGTAAGGCGTGACTCTTGAGTGACTCTTTCGAGGAGAGTAGCGAGCACCAAACAATCTAGAGAGGGTAGTGATCTTTATTGTTGAGAGCTGGAGTGACAAGTGTTTGTACTCATCTATTTTTTTACCCTTTTTAGTGGATTGTTTATCTCCCGGGCCTGGCCCCCTGCACGTAGGCGAGTGGACGCCGAACTGGGTTACCAACGTTGTGTGTCTCCTTGTGTTTGTTTGTGTGTTTTTTCTTTATTGATTTGTGTGAGACTTCTATGAGTGCTAGTCGCTACTTAATACCCACAAAACCACACCCGGAGGAACTAACAAGTGGTATCAGAGCCTTGGTCGCCGCTTTTCACTTTGGTTTCAAAGTCGGGCGAGGTCCCAACAAGTTCCATTGATGGCCGGAAAAGAAGGAGCTTCGCCACACGCACCACCGCTGGCTTTAAT
Source organism: Dioscorea cayenensis subsp. rotundata (assembly GCF_009730915.1). NCBI lineage: Eukaryota > Viridiplantae > Streptophyta > Magnoliopsida > Dioscoreales > Dioscoreaceae > Dioscorea > Dioscorea cayenensis. The sequence goes on along the minus strand of NC_052490.1, from coordinate 31,041,752 downwards.
GGATCCAACTATCCATATTGGAAGGCTCGCATGAAGGCGCTTATCAAGTCCATCGATGAAAGTGCATGGAGTGTCGTAGAAGAAGGATGGTCTCCTCCTACTCTAGTCGATGAAGATGAGAACGTGATTATGAAGAAGAAAAAGTCGTTGGAGTGTCGAAGACATGCGAAAGCTAACGCTTAATGGGAAAGCTCTCAATGCAATCTTTGGAGGAGTTGATGAGAACCGGCTCAAATATATCGCAACATGCGAGTGTGCCAAGAAAGCTTGGGAGATTCTTCAAACCATACATGAAGGTACCAACTTGGTAAGAGAATCCAAACTTCAAATGTTAACAACTATGTTCGAAAATCTCAGGATGGGAGAAGATGAGACGATAGCCATGTTCAATGCCAAATCGATGGACATTGCAAATCAAGCCTACCAGCTCGGCAAGGAGTATTCAGATAAGAAGCTAGTCCGGAAGACACTTAGATCTCTCCCAAGAAGATTTGATGCAAAAAAATCTCAAAGAATAGAAGAAGCTAGAGACATCTCAACTATGAAACCGGACGAGCCGATGGGGTCTTTTGCAAGCATATGAGATGAATCTCAATCCTCGAAACGAAGAATAGAAGATATAGCCTTGAAGGTTGAAGCAATAAAATGTAAGGAGTTACAACATACGTCGTTATAACTGAGGATGAAGACGAAGAGGATAGAGAAATTGTTTTCTTGTCAAGAAAGATGCATGACATGCTCAGAAGATACAAGACACAAGGCAAGAAATTTCAAAGAAAAAGATGGTCTAAATAAAGAAAAGGAAGAAGTCAAGATCATCACAAAAAGGAAGAAATTGAAGATCGCTCTCATAAAGATCAAGTGTAGAGAATGTGGAGGCTTTTGGGGCACTATCAAGCCGATTAGGCTAATATTCTCGTAAAAGAAAGGAAAATCATCGAATGCTAGATGGAGTGATGACTCGGATGGTAGTAATCAAGAAGACGATGAAGGAAGTCCGAAAGCAACCATCATACGTCATTTCCTCGCTGATGAATGGATCCACTGCTGTGTGAATATGTTGCAACATCGCCTACAACATCCATCAAACCCGACAGTGAGTACAATGAGGTAATAGAAAATGATCTTCTCACAAGCTATAAACTCATAATGAATGATTTAATGATATGATGTTGCAAAAACCAACGCTTTGGAGGAAGAGTTGAGTATATGTAAAGAAAAGTCGTTCAATCATCGAGAAGACCTCGACTCCACGAACAAGGGTACCGCCAAGCTTGACGAGATTCTTTCACTTGGAAGAACTAGTAAAACCCGCCATGGTATTGGGTATATCGAGAAAGCTCAAGTGTCAAGACGAAGATTCGGGAGTTGTGTTTGTCAAGTCAATCGCCCAACAAAACGTTAAAGAAAAAAACAAGTCAAAGCAAGGGAAGAACCAAAAAGTGAAGCGCCTACATGCTTTCATTGTGGAGAAACTGGCCACATAAGACCCAAGTGCAACAAATTGAAAGAAGACTTGAAAAGTGGAAGAATAATTGGACATGAAGAAGCAATCATTAAAAAGAAAAGTCGAGGGAAGACTATTGTAATCAAGAAATTGTGGATTCGAAAAAGGTGAAGTACCAAGAGAAGAAGAAGAGTCCTCCAATTCAGGGTTTGAAGATGGTGATAAATCAAACAGGTACAACACTATGGTACAACAATCAATATGTTGACCGAGGTCCCTATGAAGTCAATAAGCAAAAACACTCCAAGGAGTGAAAAATCTCTTGATGTCTCTCAAAGTTTAAATCAAAAAAACAGGGAAATAAAAAAAGGAGGGAAAATATTATTCAAAAAGGAGAGGGATTATTTTTATTTTTGAAAGGGTGCCTTGTAAGTTATAACTAATTAATGGGGGCATAAAAACCCTAATATCCCAATTTGTTTCCAAAAATTGTTTTTGAAATCGAGTAAGCAAAGGAGAAGGCGAAGACAGAGAAGAAAAGATGAGGACAAAGAGGATGGCTCAGCCGTGCTCCACCGACCCCACAAGAAATTGTCGCCCGAATTGCGGAAGTAAGGATGAGAGGGACTCGATTCGAGGAAGCTCACCAAGGAGAGAAGAATCAGAAGATTTGGGGAAAGCGATTGTCCCTTATGTTTCTTCCTCGTGATGTCAAGTAAGAGAAGCGGGAACATCGCCCTCAAGACTTGCCTTCAGGTGTCAAAGACAGAGATGATCTTTTGAGATGGGTTCGTGAGTCTTTTCCAGGAGCCTATGTTCTGAGAACAGAGGAAGATGAACAGAGGACTCCACTCACTGCTCCAAGAGGGAGAAGGTTCGGGAAAGAGCAACAGCTAGGGATGAAGATATCCCGGTAAAAAAAGAAGCGCACTAGCACAAGCAGAAGAAACTATTGGAGAAAGGAGTACAGATGCTCCCACTAGTGCTGAAGAAGAGGCTGCTACTATTCTAAGTGAAGTTCTGGGTGATCTACACCGACACGCTCAAGCACCTATAGAAACATGTAACATGTCATGCAAACCCGGTTATAACATCTTCTGCAACATCCGACGCTCACATAGTTCTAATGAGATCCCACTCAAAGATCGAGGTTGCTCGGGATTGCTAAAGGGAAGAAAAGTAGCGTCCCGAAAAAGAAGGCCCGACCAAGGAAGAAAACCCGTAAGAAGGAGAAGGTTAGCAAAAGAAAGTCTTTCTCTGAACCCGAAGTAGAAGCTTCCCCTAGGCACAAGAGAAGATGTACTGAAGCAACAAAACAGGGGGAGAAACCATCAGCAAGCTCTAAGAAAGAAAAGAAGAAGAAAGCAACCCAACCGCAAAAGCATGCTGATGAAGACAGATTTTTACGACAAAGCATCCAAGAAGAAGTTTGAATCATTGAAGGGAGAGGAGTTGTGGTTGAAAAGAATGATTGATGAAGGAGCTTTTGAGAAGTATGGGTTAACCGAAAGTCACCGCAACAAAGAAGTTTATACAAGTCTCGCAACATTTCCGTAAAAGCTGCAATTTGTCATTGGTCCAAGAGTTTTACAGTAATTTACTACCATCTGACAAAGGCATTACTAGAGTCTATGTTCGAGGTAAGTGGATCCCGTTTACTCCCACTATGTCGAATAAATTCTTGGAGTTTAAAACCAGAGGTGAAAAGGAAACTATGAAGAAGGGCTTGAGTTGAATGAAGAAGCTCTGAAAGAGATCACTGGAGGAAGAACGGAGTCATGGGGAGTAGAAACAAGACTTCCAGCATCCACCCTTACGGCCAAGTACAATGTTCGCTTTTAGACTTGGTATTCAGAATTGGTTACCAGCCCCGCACAATTCTAGCATAGTGAAGGAGCTTGCTCTATTGTTATTTGCTATTGGAACTGGGAAGAAGTTCAATCTGGGAAGGCTGATCTTCCAGAATATTTCTAAAGAAGTCGATCTGCTCAAACTCTTCAACATCACTTGGATATCCCTGCATCTGTCGCAAAGATTTGTTACAACATGGAGTACTAACTCGTGAAGGGAGAAGCAATCACGAAAGATGAAGAAGTCAAGATTTCTGAAAACTATTCAAACCCTGTGTAAGAAGATTGATTTACCCAGTGGGAAGGGTGTCTCCACCATCAATGCCTCGAAGATGAAGAAGAGGCAAATCTATTGGTAGAAGAAGAATATGAGAAGATGTTGAAAGAGCAACTAGAAGATGTGGAGAGGAGGCAACGAGCATTATCTCGCGTAATTGTTCATCATTGCCAAACAAAAAGCGTAAGATTATATCTCGCCTGGAAATTCTTGAGAAGAAGAAGAAGAGAGAAGACGATGGCCACGCACTCGTGGGAGATGAAGACCGTGAAACCCAAGAAAGGGGAGTTGCTGAAGATGGTATAACAAAGCTTGCAACAGTTCACTGAAGACTTCGCATCAATTATGTCACAAAGGGGAGAAGTGTGCTTGCACTGCACTCGACTAGTTATGTGTTTTTCATTTGAACATTTAGTCTTATTGTGTTAAACATTGTTATGTTTGTCAGTTCATCGTATTTTTGTCTCACTAGTTGCAGTTTGTAATATTTTCTCAAGTATTTTGTAAGCAACTAGATGATATCTTCGTGTCGACCATAGTTTCGCTCTCCGCTTGATGTTGTTCCCCGGAAGTTAGTAATGACGTCGCTTTAGTCCGTGTCCGGTCGGTGTTGTAACGAATGTTGTAACGAGTCGAGTCGGGTCGCGAGGCGGGTTGTGTCAAATTATGCCAAAGGGGAGATTGTTAGTCTAACCGCACTATTTATTGGCATGATTTGACACCCTAGACCAAGTGACGTGGCAAACCAAGGGTGACAAAGCATAATTGATGATGTGGCAAGCATGGTGACATGGCAAGGAGACTTGGAGTGCAAGGCGGACATCTTGAAGATCTTGATGGAGCTATTTTTTTAGTAAGTCTCTAACATGGAGCCAAATATCTTGAAGATCATGGTGAAGCTCTCTTAAAGATCTTGGTGGAGTTATTTTTTTGGCAATGCCTTACAACTTGAAGACAAGATCATATCAAGACCATATTTAGGGTGATTTGATTGAAGACAAAATATGGTGGAGCTTAATTAAAGAAAGATCTATTCATGGTGTGAATGAAGGAGATATGATTTGAAGAACCTTGATGAGAATCATTGAAGTCTATTAACGGCAAGATTTGAGGACCAAACTTGGGTGAATTGAAGATCAAGTTTGGAGAATCATTGAAGACCAAATTTAGGAGAAGTTTGGCAAGTTTCATGAAAGACGCACAAGGACGTGCGCCCATTGCGAGGGGACTGCGTGATGAGGAACCCGAGGAGGTAGGCTAGTTACTTGGGCAGATCGGGATCGGGAGATTTGGGTCGCATCGACTCGGACTAAGCATGACCGGGAGGTTGATGGGTCTTGAGGTCGTCCCGCAACGTAACCGTAACTCGCTCAAGTCGCAGATCGAGTACTGTTGCTAAACTTATGTTACAAACGGGGAGTTCAGCAATGACTAATTTCAGTGAGTTTTTAAATTAGTAGCAGCGGAGATTCTAAAAAGAGGTATGTGCTATATTTGGGACGTTGAGGCGTCCCATATAAGTTACCTTGCTCGTAGATTGTAGGTGTGACTCTTGGGTGACTCTTTGAGGAGAGTGTGTGAGCACCAGACAATCTAGAGAGGTAGTGATCTTTATTGTTGAGAGTGTGAGTGACAGTGTTTGTACTCATCTATTTTTTTACCCTCTTTTAGTGGATTGTTTATCTCCCGGGGCTTGGCCCCCAGACGTAGAGCAGTGGGCCTTTGAACCCGGGTTACCAACGCTGTGTGTCTCCTTGTGTTTGTTTGTGTGTTTTTTTCTTTATTGATTTGTGTGAGACTTCTATGAGTGCTTAAGTGCTACTTAATACCCACAAACCACACCGGAGGAACTAACACTAACATTTTCAAAAGATATACACTTCTACCATGATGGTGGCGTGGAAGGAAAATTTCCACAGCCGCTTCCGTGGGTGTGTTCTAGGGATCCTAAGTCTCATAAATATGACTACCTAAGCTGGCTCTTCCAAAAGATATACACTTCTACCCTAATGCTAGGGCGGAAGGATATGTTGAGCCTCAATGATCCCTAGTCTGAGAAAATGAAAGCCTCAATGGTCTCTCCGCCCCGTAAGCTGGGATCAAAGGGCAGCAGTAGTCCTTTGCATAGTTTTTCAAGACAGCGTCGTTGAAAGGAAAATTTTATTTTATGCAGAGGCCCGTATGAAGGTTTTGGTCAGATTTTACTCTTCTCTATGTAAACATCTCTGTATTCTAGACCCAATTTTTTTTTTATCATATATTTCTGTGAGTGCATGCGTTCACCTTTGATTACTCCACCCTTAATAAAAGAGAGAGGGGGGAGGGGGATGGGCATTTTTTTATTTTTTTTAATAATATTTTATTTTGGATAATTAATATAGACAAATTACTCACGAGGTTTTAGAAGTCCTAAGTTTCATAAATATGACTATCCATGCCGGCTCTTTCAAGTTATTCACTTCTACAGTAAGGATTTGGGACCCTTACATTCGGTCACCGTCACATCTACCATGATGGTAGAATGTAAGGATAGTCTCCATAAGGACCATAACTGTACCCTTTACATGGAGGAGGGGGAGTGTTATTTATAAAGGATGAGGACTTTATTATGAGTTATAAGTGATTTAATTAATATAAATCAAGGTAAAATTCTAAATAGTAATCATTTACCTTTTAAGTCAATATTAGTTTTTAAAATTAATTATTATTTATACAATCAAATATTAACTTTGCAATGGTTTTTTCATTATTATATCCAAAATTATAGGTATAGTATATCTTGGATGAAGATTAGTTTTTCATCATCTTTACATTAGAAAGATAATAATTCTTTTGCTAACTTTCAAATGAGAGCTAGTTGAGAAATCAATTCTTTCTCATAATATTTATTGAGGTAAATGCCTTGTCTACCCTAATTATTAAAAATAAAATAAAATAAATATTACTTGCATTTGCAACTAAAAGTGATAAGAAACTCACAAGTTCGTGAGAGGAAGTGAAGCCCATGAAACAGGAATACTGCCGGCAAGATAATTCCTAGTCAAATCTCTGTTAATTAAACAAAATGTTATGATTAAAGCTTAGTGAGTGATCAATAAAATATAAAACTAACCCGAGAATTAAGAAATAAATAATTACATGACTCGGAGGAAAGTGAGGTTAGAGAACTCATTCGGGAGAAAACCGGTGAGATTTTGTCCCCTAAGGATGATGCTGGTGATGTGGCAGTAATCGGCCTTGCATAAGTCACAAGAAACATCGGCTGCCATTGGGGAGTTGGGGTTGGGTTTGGCGGGGTCCACCCAACCGAAAGTCCCAGTGCATGGGTCCACACTGAAATTCCATTGTTTTCCCAGCTTGGACCCTATCTTCTTGAGTGCCTCAACTGTTCATCATATGAGCCAGGGGCCCAGGAGCTCATTTGTTTTGGAGATTTAATTACATAAATATATTTTTCAAAGTTTCACTGCAACAGCCTTCAGTTAAAGGCTTAAGAGCTAAGAACATAGATTTATTATTATTATTATTATTATTATTATTATTATTATTATTATAGGAATATGGACCAACTAGTTTAAGGACTTCATTTTAGGAGAGTACTAGAACATGTTTAAACAAATAGTTTAGATCGGCATAAGTTTTTTTTTTTTAAAATTATAAGAAAGTGGATAAGCTGATTGTTTGGTAATTTTTATTAAAAAAAAGAAAATAAAACTAGATAATTAAACCGCATCCAATAAAATGGACATTGTTTACTCTTATAATGCATAAACTTTGAGTGAGGTTTTGGGATTTTATCACTCAAAAACATGTACAAAAGAAAGATTGGAATGAATCCCTATATATATATAGGGATTTATAATGCATAAACTTTGAGTGAGGTTTTTCTTTACAAATTAAAAATATAAAATAAATTTTAATTTTTTCTTGGAGGTTAGTGGCTAAACTTTGACATCTAATGATTCATGCATGTAATTTTGGCCAAACTTTAACATCTAATGATTCGTGTATGTAATTTAAAAATTGAGAATAGATTCAATAAAATCGTGATTTATCCATAAAAAAGGTACACATACCTTCCTGTGGATCTAGGAGCTTGCCTGAGCAGTGGAGAATTTCCAAGTAACTCCAAAACGAAACACAGAGACAGAGAAACAATGGAAGGCCATGAGCTGCCACTTCTTTCCTCATTTTTTTTTTGTTTGATAAAAACTTCTTTCCTCATTTCCTCAGCAGAATACAACCAGAAGTTCATCTCCAATAAATCCCTATATTTTTAGATTTTATTTAAAAAGGAAAACAAATAATTTGTTTATGACGTCATTTCTTATTTCTGTCAACATTTAAAGTCTATCGATCCACCGTTGGATATGACCCTCTACCAACCAGCTATTTATTTTTATTTATGATTTTTTACTTTATTAAAAGAGGGAACAAACCACCTATTTTATATATGTAAAAAAAAACAAAGATAAATTTTCAATTTTTTTTTTTTAAAAAATGGATAAACCACAAAATGTTCATTTTTCCAAATCAATAAAATAAACATTTTATATGTTTATCTTTTGAGTTTTACTTCATCCGCTGGCTAATCCACATGAAAGCTTCTCTTAATTTCCCCTTTGAAGAGATACTCTGCACCTAAGATTCTCTGTTTTTCACTATTTGTGACTTATGTTGTTGTGTTTTCAGTTCTTTTGTTGTTTTTTTTTCTTATTTGTACTATGTTTAATGTTTTTTTTAATGATGAAAAGTGGATAAATCACTGATTTATTGAGAAAGAAGAAAACATGACAGGGATAAACCACTGATTTTTTGTACTATGTTTAATGTTTTTAATAAATTTGTAGTTTGCATATTTTATAAAAAAATATATAATAAATTTAACCACTAATTAATCAAAAGAAGAATGATTAAGTGATCAACAAAACAAAAGAGATTTTGGACTTTGTTCTTCTGGTGTGTTTGTTTTATGTCTTTTTGAGTTAGTTTCTTTCAATAAAACAGTGGTTTATTCATTTTTTATCAAAAAAAATAAATTAATTAAACAAAACAAAAGAACCAAGCTTCCATGAGAGAATTGGCAATATAATCATTTGACGATTTTTATTATTTATACATCATGTTTTATCCAAATCTTGCTTGAAGGAATAACCTAAGCCCCTTAATCAAAATTTTGTAAAAAATTGTCAAAATTTAAAAATTTGTACAATACTCTTTGTTAATTAGTATATCTTTGTACTTACCTATTTTTTTGATATTTTTTTAAATGGAGGGCCTTATTATTTATTTGGACAAAAAAACTTTTCCCTTGACAAAAATTAATGATTTTAAACATAATTATTCCAAAATGGAAGTTCATATTTACAAAAATAATAATAATAAACCACATTGATCACAAATCAAATGGAACGGTGTAAAGATAACAAATAAGATAAGGACAAAACACAGCCTACTAACAGTGGAAACCTTAAAAAAAAAAATTGAAAACTCTTGATGGTATTTAAATTAGATGCCTGTGGCAACCTCTTTGATATTTTTATAACTGAAAATAAATTTAATGACAAGCTTAAAATTAGAGACGTTGTTCCAAAGAAACCAATATCTCATTGTTGAAATTTAATTTTACCAATTTTGACTATTTACATTTCATAGACTTCCGGACTTCGTCATGACAATGACCTCACCAGCACACAATTAATTCAGTGGTTGTTGGATATCCATCTCTGTCAGAGGAGTTATTTTTATTTTTATAACAAAACATTACATCACACTAGTAAATTACAATAAAGGCATTAAAGAAAATAAACAAATATGCTTTGGACTATGAGTTGGGTGAACAATAACTGGTTTATCCATTTTTATAAAAAAAAAAAAATTGAACAAAGTATTGGTCGCTTTCAATCAAAGGGTAAATTATTTAAACACTTATTTAATTATTCAATTACTTCTATTTGAGTTATCAAATTGTAAAAAATTTTAATTGAGTACCTTAACTTTATATTTGCGTTGAATTGGTCATCTAAATTAACTTTGTTAATAACATATTGACGTGATATGCTATGCCATGCTCTCTTGCCATATCATCATGCCATGCGAATAAAGAATCAAATTAAATAAGTCACATTGTTGCAACTATTTGACTAAAAAATTTAAAAATTCAAAAAATTAAATTTTTTTTTTTGTATATTTGACATGAATATGTTATATGAGTTGATTAAAGAATTTTTTTATCCACGTGGCATGCTATGTGACAAGAGGTATAATGTGGCATGCACATGAACACGCCGTTAACAAAGTTAGCTTGGATGATCCAATTGAAAGCAAATCTAAAGTTAAAAGACTTAATTGAAACTTTTTATAATTCGGTGACTAAAAAAACCAAATAGTTAAATGACTATTTAAATAATTTACTCTAAATAAAATTAGAAGAGATGACCTTCTTCTAATTTTCGGAAGGGTCAAAATAAATTAATATAGAATTATCAAATGGGCCATGCTGCTTAGCTGTGCTTAACTAGGTATTTTCGTGACAGGGGTGGCAAAAGGCTTATAAAGACCTTAAGCCCAAGCATAAAAGATGACCCTAATTAGTTAATAAGAAAAAAATTATTAAAAAAAAGTATTGATGCTACATTTTTTTAAATAGATTTGTTTATTGAGAGGAGGAGAATTAATTATGTATTGTTGCTACATTGGTTTTTGGAAATAGATTTGTTTGTTGGGAGAAAAAAAGAATTAATTATACATTAAAGTAAAAAAAAAATTAAGAACTTAATTTATTACTTTTTATTTTAAAAAAACTAGTTGATGGAAGATTTGAAATCGGTGCCATATTAAATAATTTTTTTTAATATTAATTAACTATACAACAAATTTAATTATTATGAAAGGATAAGATTTTAAAACTTTTAAAAATTTAAAGTTAATAATGAGGCCACAAATTAAATTTAGAAGTTATTATTTATCCGGTATATAGTTATTATTATAATCAAAATGATAAAATTTTAAAAACTATATTGGTTTAAATTTAGATGAGGACCTCAATTTTCGAGGGCCTAAAACGGTTGCTTGATTGGCTTTATCCTTGAGTAGCTCCTGTTTTGTGCTCAAGTCAAGTATGACCTGAACGCCCAGGCCATGTTAGCATTGGGTGTGGGGCCCGCTGTAGATTGGCACAACTAGCAATGCCGCTTAATTATTTACATCTGTTACTTGTACACATTTATTAAATAAACACACAAAAAAAACTTTAGAATATTATATTAGAATTAAAATTTTTTTTTGATGGAAGTGAATAAACCACATGCATCAATTAAAAGAAAAGAGTACAATGTCCACTACAAGTGGAGCAAAACAGAGTACACAGGGAAAAACAGAGCAAAAGCTAACTCAGGTCACTCTGGCTCAAGAGAGCAGCTGGAGACCACAAATACTAGAGAACTACTCCTGCTGATCACCTCTGACCCTTGTCTTCCCACTAAGGAACTCCAAACTCAGCCTAGCTGCGGATGCGACCCCCTCCAGATTTGGTCTCTTGGCTTACGGAACTGCAGAGAACCAATTCAAGAACATATAAATAATTTTCAAAAGCACAGATCGATGAACAGAGAACTTGTTGTTGAAGATACGAGTATTTCTTTCCAACCAAACATTCCACAACAAGGATTTAATCAATAAGTCCACAGCAATCTTGCTGGGAGCAGGAATAAGTGAGCACTAGCTCCCCCACAAAATTGCTAAAAAGCATGGAGGGGGAGGAATACTGAAGTGAGCTGCAAGAAAGGACCACATCCTCTCTACAAAAGGACAGAGCAAGAAGAGATGATTCACTATTTCAATGCTTGCATTGCACAACACACAGGTAGCTATTGGAAGCTTGTTACAACCTCTAGCTGCGAGGTTGTCCAAAGTAAGGATACCGCTGTCCTAAGCAAGCTAGTTAAACACACTAATTTTCGTTTGGCAGAGGCCATACCAAATCACAAGAGTAATTTTGTAGCTGACTCCGCCATTAATGAGAAAATTATAAAGAGACTTGACAAAAAAGGCTCTGTTAGGGGTGAGGGACCACCGTTTGGTGTCTGTAATTCCCTACTTAGTAAGAAGCTGGAGAGGGATTTGAGCCAACAGCGTAGCATGATCAGCTTGAAACCAGGGAGTTTGGGTGAGAAGGAGGAGGTCTTTGACAATACTGTTGGATGTGATTTATATAACGCAAATATACGCTATCGCAAACAAGTAATATAGTGATAAGAGAGTATCGTTCCCACGAGGATTGAGCTTATTAATTACCAAAATTACTAACGCTAATTCTACTTTACTAATGATATTGAAGAGGTTTAATTTAGAAAATCTAATTCAAAGACTAGAGAGAGAGAGAGAGAGAGAGAGAGAGAGAGAGAGAGAGAGAGATAAGGAGAAATCAATGTCAAGAGATTCTAGGGTTTCTGAGTTCACCTAGACTAATTTCACCTAGATCATCTACTTCAATCAATCAATGTTTGTTTCTTATGTTGTCATCAAATTTTCCTAAATTACATATTGATCTTTCTCAAGCATCAATAGCATATTCCACTAGATAAGTTAACATCATTTTGAGATAACTGTGAACCTATGGAACTCATTAAGCTCTAGAAATTTATGATGATACATACAACCTCATAAATATCTCTATCTTATGATGATTGTACAATATTTCAACCAAGACCTAATTCAATTATCACCTCTCAGTCTCAAATCAAATTAATAGTCATGCAATTAGTGATCAAGCAATCACAAGCATTAAGCATAGATTAAAATATCCAACATAGTCTTGAAACATGCATCAATTAAATTAAACAAAGATGAATCTAGGATTTCATAGTCTGGCTATATCATAGCCCTAGAAAAAGTATTTAGAACATAATAATTGCAAAGTTCGACATATTAATAAGGTTCATAATCAAATAAACAAAGAAAAACTAAAAACTAAAGCCTGGCAATGAATCCACGCTGAATCTTCGCTCCCGGCCTCTTGATCTCTCTAATTCTCCTCCCTTTTCGTCTCAACCCTAGCCCCATTTATAACATAAAAATCGGGGTAGCACCTAGGCGCCAAAGACTGTAGCGCCTAGGCGCTATAATTTCTGTTTTGCACCTCTTAATGTTGTAGCGCCTAAGCACTACGCGCATGCTAGCGCCTAGGCGCTAGATTTTCTATTTTGCTTGTTCCCTCTTTGTTGAAACTTTGCTCTTCTTTCTCTAATTTTGTACCTTTACATGTTCTTCCTTCGAATCATTCTCTTTCTTTCCTACAATGCAATAATAATAAAATTAGGAGTAAAATTAGTTTAAAATAATTCAAATTTAATTCATTATGAGTATTAAGTGCAAATTATACTCATCAAATACCAAATGGCCTATTAGAAGAAGCAAAAAGATGGGGCCAAAGATTTTTAGGTGCACAGTTATCCACCCACTTATCCAACAAAAAAAAGTACTTTCACCATTATGCACAACCGAGAAGACTCTTGCTTGGAAGCCCGAAAAACAATGAAGCAGCCCATTCCAAATGAAAGATCTTTTGTTAGGTGGTCTGCTGAAGAGGTTCCAATCTTGAGTAGAGATGGAATAGTTAAATCGGACAATTTTGTCCCCACACCAAGGAACACCAGAAGAAAATTTCTACCATCATTTTGCTAGCAGAGCCACATTGAAAACTTCAAGGTTCAGAATGCCCAACCTCCTTATTTGTGAGGTCTACAAATGCGATGCCACTTTACAAGCCACATTTTAGGATGATCGATGTCAGGACCCAACCACAAGAAATCTCTATGAATCTTGTCGATAGATTTAACAACCCAACAGGTGAGTTTGAAGATAGACATCCAGAAGTTTGGGATTGCGGAAAGGACAAAGTATACTAAAGTGAGCCTATCACCCAGAGAGAGGAGTTTCGCTTTCTAGGTAGTCAGCTTAGAACTAATCTTCAAAATTAACTCATCCTAGTCTTGAAGTTTAGGCTGGCATCTAGAAATGAAAATCCCGAGATAATTCACCGGCAAGGTACCAATATCACAATTGAGTGTTCTAGCCAAATAGTCCTCCGACAGTTTGTTTTTCACTGAGGCCGGCATCAAGAAGTAAATTTTTTTTTTGCTAAATTTAACTTAATTTAATACTCACCAAACCCGTCTTCTGGAGTATGCGCACCCTGACAAGTGGGGAACCATCTTGTGACCCATCTTTCTGGATGAGGATTTTTTTTAATAAAATAAATAAATTATAATTTATTAAAATAAAAAGCAGACCAGTTAAAAAAAATTGTTTTTTAATGCATGTGATTTATCCAATTCATAAAAATAATTCAAAACAGCAACCAGCTGAAGCAACACAAGACAGAAATGGAAAAGACTGAAAAGCTAAAACAACACCAGACATAAATACAAAAAAGATACACATCCATCGAAGGTGGATAAAGGCTACTACAAAGATATTAATTTGGGATGCAGACCTAGCCTTTTGTATTTTGCAAGAGAAGAAAGTAATATATTTTGTGGACGATATCTCTTGCACATTAAACACTACTTCTTCATCATCATACATCAAAGTTTGGAGAAATTTATAGAAGTGTTTGCACTTCTCCAAAGCTAACAATTTAGTTTTTTATAAAAAAGACAAAGCACCACCCCCATTACTCTATAAAAGGTTGTTAAAAAACAGACAGATATAATAACACACCAAATACAGATACAGTGGCTTAACAATTCTATAAGGATTTACCAAAAACTAACACTTTGATTAAAATAAACCTATACTTCAATACTGGCAAACTCTTCTAGTAATCAGAAAGATGCTTGCTTTTCTGTAGAATTAACAGTACTTTCTTCTTGGTTACTTGTCCCTGATACTGAAGAGTCAAACCATTTTCTATCCGTTGAAACACTGGTTGACTGATCATCATCAATCCTTGAAATTGTCAGCTTGGTCGTTGATGAAACTGCTTGAGGATTCTGACCATCAAGGCTGCTCACCACTGCAGACATTGTCGGCCTAAGAGTCCGAGAAGGATTGGTACATGTAAGAGCCAAATTCAAAATCTGCAATGCTTCTTCCTGTGTGTAGTTGGAACCAAGGCTTTTGTCAACAAGTTCAAGTAAGTCACCCTTCTGTTGTTGAACATAGGCCTGCAGGCAATTGCAGCAATTATTAGTTTTGTTTATAATGTATATGAATATTGGCATGATGTTCATGTTCATGCAGTTTATAATGTGAATATAAGAATCTGAAGAACATCATTCACCCAATCAAGAAGAGAAACGATTCCTTCGTTCTGCTTGTAGTTCGCATTGCTCACTCCAGTGACTATCTCTAACATGACAACTCCAAAGCTGTAAACATCTGCTTTGTCAGTCAGGATGCCTCTCATTCCATATTCAGGGGCCATGTATCCTCTGCATAACCAGTTACCAACCTTTATTTTGTTTGAATTTACAAATCAACATTTGAAGTTAATTTAATTTTGCCTTTCTATTGATATGAATTTCTGTTTATTCACTTTATCTGAAAAAAAAAACCAATGATGTTTTACTCACATAGTTCCAGCAATCCGTGTGCTTATGTGGCTTACATCATCTTCAGCAAGTCTAGCCAAACCAAAATCGGATATTTTTGCATTGAGATCTTTATCTAACAGCACATTAGTGGCCTTAATGTCTCTATGAACAACCTTCAACCTTGACTCCTCATGGAGATATGCTAAGCCTCGAGCCACATCAAGGCAAATTCTTCGCCTTGTTTGCCAATCCAATTTCAGTCTGTTTGTTTCAGGGCCTGTTCAAATCCAATTCCTAATTTAAGCAACTTGCCATGCAAATGGTCATTACATATAACACAATGAAAGGAATGGCAACATAAAGAATGGAAATAAAATGACACACCAAAAAGAACACTTGCTAGACTGTTATTTTCCATGTATTCATATATAAGCAACAACTGGCTTCCTTCAATGCAACATCCAAGAAGTTTGACAAGATTGGGGTGCTGCAAAGCAGATATCATGCCTATCTCATTTATAAATTCTCGATTTCCTTGCCTGGACTTTGAAGAAAGTTGTTTCACAGCAATTAGAGATCCGTTTGGCAGAACACCCTGTTTGATGATATAACCACAGTTTCAAACAAAATTGTTATTGCTTATTAAGAGAAAATAAATGAAAAACGATATGAAAAAAGCTAATTGTTAGGAATTTGTAGGGTTGAGTCCGTAGTTGAACAATAATTAGGTATGAGGGTCCACAGTTACCTTGTAAACTGACCCAAAGCCACCTTCACCTATCTTATTTTCAGGAGCAAAGTTCATGGTTGCATCTTTGAGCTGTCTGAAGGTGAAGCATCCCGTTTGCGATGGTAGGCCTCGAAGCTCTGCATATTTTCGTGCATGAAATCAAAGTCATTGAACTTCATGAAGTGCAAATTATTTACATATCACGGCAATGCCTTTCAGAGAATTTCATTCTTGTACACAATGTGACACTGGGGCATCAATACTTCCTAGAATTCAATACGTGCGCTAGAACTTGAACACCATACAGTAAGAAAAAAAACCTTTGCTAGATGAGAACTTGAGTCTTTTTCTGCTAATTTTTCTCAAACAAATCAAGAAAACAAGTAAATCAACATACCAGGACAATGGCTGAAAGTGAAATTTCATAATCTCAACTTTGTTTTCAGCATTTTTCCTTCTCCGGCAATACCATATGAATATGGAAATCAATGCAATCACCACGCAACCTGCTACTACGATGCCCAAAATAGCCCCAGTGGACAGGTTGTGCTCACCAAGGTCAGGATCAAAGTCTAAAAATGAATATGGATGAAATGACCAGACATTCACATTACCAAAAATAAGATAATCGAGGAAAAGACAAACTTTCTGGAGGCTTACTTACTGGGTGTGACTGATATAGCTGAAATTAGAGGTCCATATACACTTGCATGAGGAATGGTACTGGTCCCCTTCCCAGCCCACTGAAAGTGAATTTCCAAGGTGTTTTCGCTTACACTAGCATTGAAGCTCTTGGTGATATTCCTACCAGTCCCATTTGCTTCTTTTGCGATGTTAAAATCTCTCAACACCTTCTCACCCTGCATTATTTAATAAAGATTTTTTATCCAGACCAAACAGCAGATGTCAATGTGCACTGAAACCATAAAAATTAAGTGTAACAACCTGGATAGACACATCAAATAAGCGTCTTCCAACAGCGGAATAAGTTTGATCATCAGTAAACATTATCTCAGCAAAATGCAGGTTCACTGTATAAATTCCATTCTGAAGGCAGAGGCCGTAATACTTTAGTGACAAAGGACTGAGACGGGCGTTTACATACAATTCTGGATTGGACATGTTCAGAGGCGTTGTAGATGAAGCGATGTAATATTCATTTTCATTTTCCTTGAAGATCCCAGTAGAGCTATATGCCCACCTGTCTCCAAAAACTTTATAAGATGATCCCCCACTTGGATCTGTATCTTCTTCATACTCATTTTTGTCAATGGTCACCTTCTGACCACCACAGTTTATGAACAAGTTGTAATCTGAAAAAACATATAAGAAAAAAAATATGGAAAAAATGTAAAGTCAATTGGAAATAAGTTCAACAAGAAAACGTATATTTATTGTTCTTCTATTGAAATAATATGTACTTACTTGTTGGTTTTTCAGAACAAGGATGGTTTCTCTTCATACATGATGCAATCCTACAAAAGAAGAAATTGTTCTTCTGATTGGTAAAGAGAAGAGATAATAATCAGAGTAGGTCAATTCGAATTAATGCAGACTGATTGACAGTATAAAAAGCATACGAATTATTAGTGGATGATGAGCAACTGGATACCAAATTTCTGCAAGCATAAATGTAGATAAATCAGACAAGTGAACTATATATTTTATGTGGACATGAATGACTATTAAAAACTAGAATACTTACAAATACCCTGTGTTGGGACAAGCCCCTGGCAAATTGGAGCCATCAAAACTGTTGTACGATAAATCCCTGTAACGTATGTATGATGAGTGACATATAACACAAGAAAGAAATCAATCTGAGTTCTTCAAGTTAGAAAAACATGCATGCTCTGCTTTGTACTTAAGATCCAGTCTGGTATTGCTCCAGTTAGACTGTTATTGGTAAGGTACCTACATAAATGTTATTATTCAGTCTGGTTGGAATTGTAACAAATAAAAATATCCTGTAGTCCAGGGAATAACAAGTGTAACTATTTAGATATGGGGATAAAGTAAGTAAGCTCACAGAAATTGAAGTTTTGCATAGCTGCGTGGAATCGGTCCCGTCAAGTTATTAAAACTCAGATCTCTGTGATATGCCAATATGTATATATATATATTGTGTTATCACAAAGTAGGAATAGAAACATATAAAGGTGTAATGGCTGTTTTTTTTTTAATTTTAAAAAAAAATGCCGTGACAGCGGAAATTCCTAATCAAGGAATTAAAATTTGTACTAGATTACACACCAAAGGGTGAATTATCTTGAATAATCATAATGTGAAAAGGTTCGATATAACTATTAATGATGTCAAGCATCCCTTGCGCAAGCAAGCATCCAGAAAGAAAAGAAAAATAACAGAAGTGATAGGACAAGCTTACAAGGTTTTGATGTTAGGCATATTCACTATAGACTCAGGTAGTACTCCAGATATTGATAAGTTCCTCAGAACCCTGAAACATATCAGAACTATATATATATAATATTTGTTCTATAAATTTTAGCTGATAGAATGAAAGAAAACCTGGGGGATAAAAAAAGTAAATGAACATATGTAAATTGAGCACACTAACAATTGTCCCATTTTCGTCATGTCATTCAACAGATGAAGTACCCCATCTCCTCCTTTAAGGTCAGATACATACCTGTACGATAAACACGCTTATGTAACTATCAAAAAATGGTAGAGAG
Organism: Dioscorea cayenensis subsp. rotundata; assembly: GCF_009730915.1. Classification (NCBI taxonomy): domain Eukaryota; kingdom Viridiplantae; phylum Streptophyta; class Magnoliopsida; order Dioscoreales; family Dioscoreaceae; genus Dioscorea; species Dioscorea cayenensis. The sequence continues at coordinate 31,023,215 of NC_052490.1, read as the reverse complement.
AACAAAGACACCTCATTTAATTTGACAATAATATTTGGAAATGCTCCCTACAATATGGTTATCTTTTGCAATTGAGAAAAGCTAACAGGAAAAGGGCCTTCCAAGGAGGTGCCTTGCATATCCCTGCAAGCAAAAATTATAGGTTAGGCTCTATTCTGTTCATTCTGAAATACATGAACAAAATCACAAAGGCAAGAAAAAAAGCCTTGCATTTATTAATTTAGCACCTACAATCGTCCAAGCTCCTTCCAGTTGCCGATGAAGTCTGGAATCTTGCCAGAGATTGGATTACCACTAATTCGGCTGGCAAAAATAAAATATATACAGGGATGGGTTGATGTATTAATTTTTGACAAATAAATAACAAAAGAAATAAAAATGTGTTGTACTACAAGCGAGGGTGATCACCCTCCTCAAATCATTTTAAAAGGTAGCTATTAAAAGTAAACAGTGACTTACAAGTCAGTCAGATTTTTAAAATTGCCTAATGACACTGGCAACTCCCCAGTGATATTATTACCCGAGAGGACACTGTAAGAAATACCATTAGATAAGTAATTTTTTTTTTTTTTTGATAAAAGTAGATAAACTACAAATTTATTAAAAAAGAAACACAGCACATAAGCACACAAGCACAATACAAGTAGATTAAAAAGAACAGAAGTAAAACTTTTCAATAATATGTGTACTATATCCCAAGTAAAAGAAGGCACACGCAACTCACAGTCTGTTTAAGTTTATTAGTTTGCTGAGATTTTGAGGAATGTGGCCTTCAATCAGATTATCTGGTAATTCCCTTAAGACAGAAGAAAAAGAAAGTGAGAACTAACACGTTTATGTGGTTTATCCATTTTTTTTTAAAATAAATAAATAGTACTTGATTGTCTTTCTCAATTAGAATTTGAAGATTTTTTATTTTTTGTTTTTAAGTAAACAACAACAACAAAGAGGAATGAGAGATCCCGAGAGATTTACAGTATTTGAAGAGTTGTAATGTCACCAAGTTGTTCCGGAATGTTTCCAGATATCCGATTTCCTCCCATCGACCTAAAAAACATACACAATTATTTTTCATATAATTGTAAATAATTATTTTAGGAAAAAATATATCGACAAAGAATGGATTTGATAACCAGTGGTTTATCCACTTATATATAAAAAAAGAATGGATTTGATCATACTTTGGATAAAAAGTCTAGTGGATCCATGACAAATTGGCAACAAGTACGTTTTTATTTTTTTTGCATTGTGCTTGAGAGATTTTGAACTCAAGACCTCTCAAACACAAGCAAAATAGGAATCCACTAGGTTATGCCTTGGTTCCTAGTGGATCCCCCCTTTTGTATTTTGTATTTTTATTTTTTATTTTTTAAAATAGTGGATAAACCACTTATATTAAAAGGAAAACATGAACATCCACTAGGTGTGAAACACAAACCCGAAAAATGAAAAGAACAATGGACGAACATAAAAAACAAAGACACAAGTAAAGAAAAGACAAAACAAAAAAGAACAAAAAAAAGGCACAAGGACGACATCCCTACCCCTGACAAGGCGAGCGAGTCAGAGCATCAAAAACACATAAATAAGACAAAAAAAAAAACACTACAACCAACGACAACCGACTATTAAGGTAAAGCTAATTTTAAAATGATTTTAGATTCTATATTTTAAACCTAATTTTATGATTTATTTTTTTATAAAAAATTATGATTTTTTATAAATACAACAAGTGTAGTTAATCAAAAGAGTTTGTGCCTAGGAATCAATCATATAACCCACATACTCTCATCTAGTGACACAAGGTTTATGTTTGCTAGTTTAGGTTATAAGCTTGAACTCACACTAGGGACATATTACCACCACTCTATTTAGAGACTTTAACCCATGACACTTAAACATCTCACATTCATTCTTCCAGATAGTGCCAATATCGCTAGGTTATGAACTCTTTAGATGAAAACAATGGATTGTTAGACTTAAAATTGTGATGAAATGTTAATTCTCTTGTTACTGTTAGGTGGAAAAGATCACCAGTTTTCTCATTAATAAAATCTACAATATACAAGATATATATAGGTACACAGCTATATAAATATGGTAGCTATACAAATATAGATATACAGCTGTATACACAGCTGTATTCCCTAACGCACCCCCCCCACAAACTCACGAGGGATCAGACATCGAGAGTTTGGAGAAGAGAAAATCATGGTGTACCCGTGTCTGAGATTTAGTAAACAGATCCGCAAGCTAACGCTCAGAAGGAACAAACTGGGGAGCCAGGATGCCTTTGTTGTATTGATCACGCAAGAAGAAAGCATTAACACCAATATGCTTGAAGAGGGAATGTTTGACAAGATTCAAAGTGATCTGTGGGAATAGTGTTGTCACAATGTAGAGGAGTAGGAGCATGTGAGACAATACCAAGATCATGCAAAAGCCAATGTAACCAAACAATCTCCTCAGTAGTAGTAGCCATAGCGTGAAGCTCCGCTTCAGTGCTAGACCGAGAAATACCTGTTTGCTTCTTGGACTTCCAGGCAATGAAAGAGGAGCCTAAGAAAAAACAGAATCCAGTAACAGAATGACGATCATACGGATCACTAGCCCAAGTAGCATCAGAATAACAACGAAGCTCCAGAGAACTGTGCTGAGAGAAAAGAAGGCCTCGAGACGGAGTCACCCGAAGATAGCGTAAAAGCTTCAAAAGATGGGCATAGTGAACAGAAGTAGGTGTACTAACAAACTAACTCAAAACATGCACAGCATAAGCAATGTCTGGACGAGTGAGGGTAAGATAGACCAGGCTCCCAACTAAGTGACGATAGCGTGTCGGATCAGATAAGGGAGTCCCCTCATCAGCATGCAACTGAAGATGTAGCTCCATAGGAGTGGTCACAACATAAGAGTCAGAGAGAGCTGTACGTGTGAGGATATTAGATGTGTAACGCTGCTAGGACAACTGAAACCAATAGAAGTAGAAGTGACCTCAGTGCCCAAAAAATAGCTCAACTAACCAAGATCAGTTATCTGGAAATGTTGCTGAAGGTGATGCTTTACAAAATCCACATGAGCAAGATCATCACCAGTGATGATCATATCATCCACATAAATCAACAACAAAGTCCGACCACGAGAGGAAGAGTGCACAAACAAAGCGGAATCATGCGGACTAGGCTGAAAACCAGCAGCAACCACAGCAGAACTGAAACGCTCAAACCAGGCTTGAGAGGCCTGTTTGAGACCATTGAGAGCCCGCCGTAGGTGACAGACCAAACCAGAATAAGAAGGAAAAACAGGGGGAGGAAGCATGTAAACCTCCTGTTGAAGATCCCCGTGAAGAAAAGCATTCTTCATGTAATACCCTGAACCTTTAGATATCTGTTGGAAAATATATTCAGGGTATTACTACAGTTGCAGTAAGAATTTTCTACAGAGTAATCTTGTTGAGAAACCCCAAGTGGACGTGAACAAGGACTTAAGTGTAAAAGTTTTTAAAAAGATTTTTGGGTTAAAGAGTAATAGAAAAAGGATTGATATAAAATATTTTACGGAAACCAAGGACTGAAAAGGTAAGACGGTAGGGACCTTTTTGAAATATTGTGTTATACTTCAGGGACCATTGGATAATTTTAAAGGACCTTTTGAGAATACTATTTCATAATTCAGGGACTATTTGAGAGTTTTTTTCAGGGACTCTTTTGTAAGAAATTATATTTCTAGGGACTGAAATTGAATTTCGGCTGAATCATAAGTTGGAGAAAAAAATCTAGAGTTGATGGTCTTCATCTCCTTCTCATTCATACCGCTACGATGAACCCTTTGAGAGATTAAAAATGAAAAATGAAAATGAAAAAGGAAAATGGGAGGCTCGAAGGAGTTTGGAGCTTGGAGAATCTTGGGAGAAAGTCACGGAGTGTTTGCTTTGCTTTAGTAAAGAGTTTTTATTTGGTTGAAATAATGCATGATATTTGGTTGAAATGAACTTGAGCAACCATGCTAAATCTTAGCTTGTTTTTTATGAGTTTAGCTTGGTTTTGAATGGTAAAAAGCATGGTTTATTGTTGATTGATGATGAATACTTGAAGTTGTTTGGAAAAAAATCTTGTATTTGAGTTGAATTTTTGTTTAAAATGGAGGATGAGATTTTTCGGTTTTCTTTACGTAGCGTGCTATGTAGCACCGAGATTAAAATTTGGTTTTAGTTAATTAAATTGATGATTATGATGATTAAGGTGTTAATGATGATTGTTGGATTGAAATGGGTTGAGTTAGTCCAATTGATTTGATTTGATCAAACCAAGTTGAATTGATTTGGTTGGTTGAGTTGAGTTGATTTGGTTGAGTTGGGGCTCGATCAAATCGAGTTGAGATGGGTTGGGTTTGGTTCAGTTGATTTTGGGTTAAGGGTTTTGGGATCGAACCAAGTTGGTTCAAATGGATTTTGAATAAGAATCGAGTTGGTTCAGCTGATTCAGTTTGATTGAGTTTGGTTCAGTGGAATTAAAGCTTGGTTCAGATGCAATTGAGACTTTGGTCTCGATGGAATTGAGATCGTTCGGATTGGTTTAGGCGTGTTTCGCCTAAATCGAAAGTCTGGTTTAAATGCAATTGAGGCCAGCTGGACTCGCGAGGTTGGATTTTAACCGATTGGAGTGAGTGGGCCCAATAGAGAGTCTATTATTGTTTATAGTATTTTATTTTGGGTTTAAATGTGTTATTTATTTTTTATATTATTATTCTTGTAGGTGTTGTTCGGTCTTGGGAAGGAGTTCCGTGTCTAGCAAAGGAACCCAAGGACACCGAGTGAGTTGGTAGTGGCTATTATTTAATTGATTAATTATTATTATTTTTGAAATAATTGTTTAATAACTAGTATTTTTGGAAATAATTATTTAAGTATTTCATTTTATCATGTTTAATTTTATGTATAAGGTTAAAAATATATGTATATTTACTTTGCCGTTGATGTTCTCGACAATCGTATTGATACATCGGGTTTCAGTATAATTATACGTATTTGTAGAATAGTGAAAAATACATGTATATGTGATTTAATTATTCAATTCATGTATTTATTTTTGATGGTTATATATGCTTTGATTTGGAATGATTTGTGAAATCATGTGAGCGCTTTTTAAAATGTTTTACCGACAATATTTGTGGAATTGGTTTTCATTCCCCGGAATAGGAATGGTATCATGGATCTGGATTTTCTTGGTTTTATGCGATTGTTATACTTTTGACATCGGGCTTTTGTGGAAATGATGTTTATTTTCGTGATGTGAATGCTCATGTCCCGGATAAGGACCATGTGATGTGATTTATCATGATAGTATTATTGCTACATTTACATGTTGGTTTGATGGGCGACGCGGCTAAGGCCCGACTCATCGCGATGAGTGGGTCCCCACGGGCCGCCTTTAGAGGTGGCGTGGTGGACCGAGTGTTGATTTGTCCGGATCGGTGGGAGCGTAGAGCCCCGATTGGATGATACATCGGGATCCCGAGTCACCACACGGGACCGGTGGGCCAACGCTCAAGGTTATGAAGACCTTGGCGGCTCCCAACCCTAGTCGCGACGGCGGCTAAGTGGGGGAGAGTTTTTCCAGTCGTGGAATTGAGAATGGATTTTTATATTACTTGTTATTTTTGGGTCAGTGATGAGGCGAAGCCCACTGTCCGCTCTTAGGAGTGCGAGTCTCTCACAACAATTTGGATTTTCTTAGAAAATTGATTTGATATTGATTTGTGATGAATTTATGTTTCAAAAGTTCTTTAAAAATGTATTTTTGCTAGAATTCGGTATTTTTGGAAAAAGTTGGAAAATTATTTGAGAAGTTGGTATTTATATATTTTATATATACTCGTATTTGAGTATTTGAAATTATTAAGCCACTCACCGACCAACCCGAATGCTCAGAATCTGCAGGAGCAAGACCCTAGATCGCCTGCTCAAGTTTAGAGCTAGTCGGGGTTAAGTCCAAGACCCTGCAGTGGGTCCCATACTTTTCTTTATATTTGTTGGTATCGTGATCTCGTAGCGGTTGTCAACTCCACAAATTTGAGTTATTATATTTGTTGTATTTATGTATTTGAATCCTCGAGTTGGTGTAAAGTTATAAATTGTAATTTGTAAAGTCCGATTTGGTTTCGAGAGGTGAAATCGGGGTTTCCAGTTAAAAAGGAATTTTTAACCCGATGGGTGCCACATTTACCTCAGTAGAAGGGGTGGGTGTGACATCTTTTGGTATCGGAGCATGTAGGTTGAGATATCCAGGGTTTGGTAGAGATCACGGGTTGTGATCCGAGACTAAGTTTAGAAGTCGTGTCTAGACTTAGAGGTTTAGTAGGGATTGAGAGGAAAGTTAAGGGCCCAATAGAAGTATTAAGAGTCTCCAATCCGAGTTAAAACCTAAGTTGCATATTTGGAATGAGAGTCGATAGTAGGTTTTTGATATTTGAGGCGAGAGTGAAAGCGAGTACATCGTGATCCCGATCACGGGTTGAGATATTTATTGGAATTGGTTTTATCCAAAATAAGTTAACTTAAAGTTGCCAAAGAAGGGTATTTGGCATTCTCTTTGTTGACTGGCACACAGTGATTTGCAATTTGATTTGAAAGGTGCTTTGGACATACATGTGTTTAAGATATGAGGAGTTTAATTAGCCCGTAAGTAACCAGTCTTCTTTATCACCTTTCTGTGGATTCTTAAAAGGTGTGTCACGATGTGACATTGATTCGAGCTTGATTTGTCAGACTTTGGATGAATTATAGCCAGCTCCTCTGAGTGTGGTTTAATTGTGTTTAAATAGAGGAGAAGATCAGACTTGCATTTTTCATCAGTGGAATTTTGAGTATCTTAAGGATTTTTGAGTAATGGAACCAAGGCGTTTGAGACGACTGAGACGAGGACCTCCTCCAAGGTATAATAGAGAAAGAGTAGAGAGATATTTCCTGGAAGAGCTTCAGAGAGAGGAAGAAGAACAGAGAAGAGAAGTGGAGGAACAGAGAAGGAGAGAGGAGGAACGAAAGAGGGAAGAAGAGATGGAAACCAATATTGCTGCTCAAGTACCCTCTAGCTCTACTCTTGTTGCCTCAGCATCTTCTCGTTCTATTATTGCACCTGGTAACCAAGAACAAGCAATGACTGATGTTTATGTCCCACAAGCTCGTTATGTGGTAACCATGAATACCAGAGATTTTAGCTCTATAGTTGCTTCAGAGCTGAAAAATATTTACATGGAACGTTTTCACCTAGACGAGAGTCATATGCCAGAATTGAGAAGGAGGTATGGAGTTTCTGAGGAGTTTGCAACGGCATATGATGATGCCCATGCAGTCCTTAACTATGGTGCAGCAGTTGAGCAATGGAACCGGGAAAGGTTGAACCGCAGAAACCGTAGACAAGGATGAGGTTCAGTAGACGTATGAGGACTTGTGAATAGTGGAATAATCTGCTTTTGTATTATCGCTTTGTGTGCTTGAGATGTTTGAATTCTCACCGTGTATTTCGATGATGATGTATTCCTACTTGTGAATAAGAAGTTGCTTTTTCTTCCGGATTGTGGAAAATACAAGATTATTTTTATTAGTATGAGTTTTGGAAGTGAGGAAGCCAGAGAAACACAGCAGAAGAGTGCTGTATACCGTGTATAACACCGTATAAGAGGAATCAACTTCACTTTGATCATCGCTAGATACTTGGACATCCTAATACAAGTATTGTTATTTCATCGCTGAACATATTTGGAACAAGAGAGATGTGTCTTGGAACAAGTAATGAAATTCGATGATATCGATTTATACATGCTAAGGAAATTTCGAGGACGAAATTTTCTTAAGGGGGAAGGATTGTAATACCCTGAACCTTTAGATATCTGTTGGAAAATATATTCAGGGTATTACTACAGTTGCAGTAAGAATTTTCTACAGAGTAATCTTGTTGAGAAACCCCAAGTGGACAGAACAAGGACTTAAGTGTAAAAGTTTTTAAAAGATTTTGGGTTAAAGAGTAATAGAAAAAGGATTGATATAAAATATTTCTGGAAACCAAGGACTGAAAGGTAAGACGGTAGGGACCTTTTTGAAATATTGTGTTATACTTCAGGGACCATTGGATAATTTTAAAGGACCTTTTGAGAATACTATTTCATAATTCAGGGACTATTTGAGAGTTTTTCAGGGACTCTTTTGTAAGAAATTATATTTCTAGGGACTGAAATTGAATTTCGGCTGAATCATAAGTTGGAGAAAAATCTAGAGTTGATGGTCTTCATCTCCTTCTCATTCATACCGCTACAGTAACCCGGGAGAGATTAAAAAATGAAAAATGAAAATGAAAAGGAAAAATGGGAGGGCTACGAAGGAGTTTGGAGCTTGGAGAATCCTGGGAGAAAGTTCATGGGAGTGTTTGCTTGCTTTGGTAAGAGTTTTTATTTTGGTTGAAATAATGCATGATATTTGGTTGAAATGAACTTGAGCAACCATGCTAAATCTTAGCTTGTTTTTATGAGTTTAAACTTTGGTTTGAATGGTAAAGCATGGTTTATTGTTGATTGATGATGAATACTTGAAGTTGTTTGGAAAAAAATCTTGTAGTTTTGAGTTGAATTTTGTTTAAAAATGGAGGATGAGATTTTTCGGTTTCTTTCGTAGCGTTCTATGTAGATCGAGATTAAAAATTTGGTTTAGTTAATTAAATTGATGATTACTGATGATTAAGGTGTTAATGATGATTGTTGGATTGAAATGGGTTGAGTTAATCAATTGATTTGATTTGATCAAACCAAGTTGAATTGATTTGGTTGGTTGAGTTGAGTTGATTTGGTTGAGTTGGGCTGATCAAATCAAGTTGAGATGGGTTGGGTTTGGTTCAGTTGATTTTTGGGTTAAGGGGTTTTTGGACTGAACCAAGTTGGTTCAATGGATTTTTGAATAAGAATTGAGTTGGTTCAAGCTGGTTCAGTTTGATTGAGTTTGGTTCAGTGGAATTAAGCTTGGTTCAGTGCAATTGAGCTTGGTTCAATGGAATTGAGATTGGTTCGATTGGTTTAGGCGTGTTTCGATCTAAATTGAAATGTGGTTTAAATGCAATTGAAGGCCAGGTTGGATCTGCAGAGGTTGGATTTTAACCGATTGGAGTGAGTGGGCCCAATAGAGAGTCTATTATTGTTTATAGTATTTTATTTTTGGGTTTAAATGTGTTATTTATTTTTTTATATTATTATTCTCATTAGGTGTTGTTCGATCTTGGGAAGGAGTTCCAGTGTCTAGCAAGGAACCCAAGGACACCGGGTGAGTTGGTAGTGGCTATTATTTAATTGATTAATTATTATTATTTTTGAAATAATTGTTTAATAACTAGTATTTTGGAAATAATTATTTAAGTATTTCATTTTATCATGTTTAATTTATGTATAAGGTTAAAAATATATGTATATTTACTTGCCGTTGATGTTCCCCGACAATCGTATTGATACATCAGGTTTCAGTATAATTATACGTGATTTGTAGAATAGTGAAAATACATGTATATGTGATTTAATTATTCAATTCATGTATTTATTTTTGATGGTTATATATGCTTTGATTTGGAATGATTTGTGAAATCATGTGAGCGTTTTAAAAATGTTTTACCGACAATATTTGTGGAATTGGTTTTCATTCCCCGGAATAGGAATGGTATCATGGATCCGGATTTTACTCGGGTTTTTATGCATCGTTATACTTTTGACATCTGGGCTTTTGTGGAAATGATGTTTATTTTCGCGATGTGAATCGTCATGTCCCGGATAAGGACCATGTGATGTGATTTATACTGATTGTATTATTGCTACATTTACATGTTGGTTTGGATGGCGACGCGGCTAAGGGCGTCCGACTCATCGCAGAGTGGGTCCCCACGGGCCGCCTTTAGAGGTGGCGTGGTGGACTCGAGTGTTGATTTGTCCGCATCGGTGGGAGCGTAGAGCCCTCGATCGGATGATACATCGGGATCCCGAGTCACCACACGGGACCCGTGGGCCAACGCCAAGGTTATGAAGACTGGCGGCTCCCAACCTAGTCGCGACGGCGCTAAGTGGGGAGAGTTTTTCCAGTCATGGAATTGAGAATGGATTTTTTATATTACTTGTTATTTTGGGTCGTGATGAGGGTGCGAAGCCCAGTTGCCGCTCTTAGGGAGGCGTCTCTCACAACAATTTGGATTTTCTTAGAAAATTGATTTGATATTGATTTGTGATGAATTTATGTTTCAAAAAGTTCTTTAAAAATGTATTTTTGCTAGAATTCGGTATTTTTGGAAAAGTTGGAAAAATTATTTGAGAAGTTGGTATTTATATATTTTATATATACTGTATTTGAGTATTTGAAATTATTAAGCCACTACCGACCAACTCGAATGTCGTCAGAATCGCAGGAGCAAGACCCTAGATTGCACTGCTCAAGTTTAGAGCTAGTCGTGGTTAAGTCCAAGACCCTGCAGTGGGTCCCATACTTTTTCTTTATATTTGTTGGTATCGTGATCTCAGTAGCGGTTGTACTCCACAAATTTGAGTTATTATATTTGTTAGATTTATGTATTTTGAATCCTCGCAGTTGGTGTAAAGTTATAAATTGTAATTTGTAAGTCCGATTTGGTTTCGAGAGGTGTCGGGGTTTCCAGTTAAAAAGGAATTTTTAACTGATGGGTGCCACATTTACCTCGGTAGAAGGGGTGGGTGTGACACTTCACATCAAGCAGAAAGAGGGACCATCGTCGAACAGCAGCTACAGCAATAAGAGCTCGAATGGTAGTCTTATGAGCCACGGGAGCAAAAGTCTCATCATAATCATGTCCCTTCTCCTGCTGAAAATCACGAGCCACAAGACGAGCCTTGTACCATTCTACAGAACCGTCAGAGCGAGTCTTGACTTTATAGACCCACTTGCAAGTAATGGGAACAGCACCAGGAGGAAGGGAAACCAAATCCCATGTAGAGGTGTGTTCGAGCGCCTCCAACTCAGCAGATATAGTAGCCTGCCACTCAGGTATTTCGACAGCTTCTCGGTAAGAAGATGGCTCTAGAGGGCCATTGGAGGGAGAAATAGGAAGGTCAAGAAGCTGAGAGGCAAGATTAAGGCGATCAGGGGGATGACAATCACGAAGAGGATAGCGACGTGCAGGGGATCATCCACAGGGATCACATCAGAGGAAGCCTTTGGTACCGGGGGTGATTGTTCAGGAAGAGGAGGAGCGGGAATAGAAACCTGGACAGGAGGGTCAGTAGTCAACGGTGAAACAGATGGATGAGAGGATGAACGAGATACAGGTGGAGGTGGGGACAGAGTTTGTGGTGAGGACATAATGAGAAACTGAACATCGGTTGATGTAGTAAAGGAGTGAGAAGAAGAGGAAAGGGAAGGGACAAAGAAAGGATGGTCCTCAACAAAGGAGACATCACGCGAGATATGGAGACGACGTGCAATAGGATCATAACACCGAAAGCCTTTGTGCTCAAGACTATAACCAGGGAAGACACAAGGAACAGACTAAGTAGAGAGTTTAGTCCGCTCTCGAGGCAAAAGAAGGACATAACACAAACAACCAAACACACGAAGATGAGAATAACGGGGTGTATTGAAGAAAAGACACTTTCCTGCACTATGACCCTGAAGAAAGAAAGGTGGTTAAATATTGATGAGGTAAACAGCAGTAGAGATAGCCTCAACCCAGAAGTGAGGGGGAACATAGGAGGGAATGAGAAGAGTACGAGCGGTCTCAAGAATTTGACGATGTTTCCTTTCTGTAGTGCCATTCTGAGCATGGGCACCAGGATAAGAGAGCTGAGGAAGAGTGCCGTGGGAGGCAAGAATCTCATGAAACTCATGAGAAAGATACTTCCCTCTTGAATCGGAACGGAAAGTACGAATGGTGGCAGAAAACTGGGTGCGCACCATATTAAAGAAATCAATATAAACCTATAAAAACTCAGAACGAGAATGTATAAAATAAATCCAAGTGTAACGGGAGAAATCATCAACAAAAATAACATAATAACGATGTCCACTTTTGGAGACAAACGGGGCAGGGCCCCAAACATCCGAATGAATTAATTCAAATGGAGAACCAGACCTAGACACACTCGAAGGATAGGGGAGTTGTAGCTGTTTGCCAAGCTTACAACCCGAACAAGAATGAGAACTATCAACTAAAACACGACCTAAAATGTCCTGATGAATAAGAGAAGATAGATGAGAACCACTATGATGGCCAAGCCGATCATGCCACTGATGGAAACAAACAGTAGAAAAACAATAAACAGAGGCCGTTGGTAATCTAGAAGAGGACGGAAGATGAAGATAATCGAACACATACACCCCACTATGGCAATGGCCAGCTCCAATGAGGGTCTCGAAGACACATGAGAAACTCATAAATGCGAAGATAATCACGATCCTGAGCAATGGCAAGACACTGGGCACAAGTCGAAGAGGGAGAAGGAGTCATCTCATCACACTGACGCCATAAATCACTAAGCACAGCAAAGAAATCCGAGACAGAGTTCTCACGCTAATAGGTGGAGGTGAGAGTCTATAGTAAGGAGTAGCGCAACGCCTGACTGGAAGGAAGATAGAGTGCGCGCAGATGATCCCAAATCGTCTTGACTGTAGAACGATCACAAATAGTCAAGCGAATAGGAAGCTCACAGGACTGACAGATGATAGCAATGGTACGAGCATCATCCTCAGTCCACTTGAGCAAGTCAGCAAACGGGGAAAAGGATGCGCTGGTAACTATAGACGAAGAGGTGCTAGAGGAGGCTACAATAGAAGAAACCGGAGGCGGATGGGTACCATCAACATGACCCCAAAGATTAAGCATGACGTAAAGTGGAAGACCATGCTTTATAATTCTTACCATTAAGCATGACATCCGCCTTTTGTAGATAAGAAACCTGAGCAGAGGCCATGGAGCACCTGCACAAAGCACGAGGTGCGTGGGAGAAGAGCCCAAAAGGAAAAACACTGTGGGGGACGAGGGCGGCGAGCGTGTCGCAGGCGGTGGCGGGTGATCGCGGGGGCCGAGGGCGGCGCGGTGGCGCTGGGGAGGCCGAGGGCGGCACGTGGGGCGTCTGCGGGTGGTCGAGGGCGGCGCGGGCGGGCGACTCGTGGGCGCAGCGTGGGCCGAGGCGTGGATGCGCGCGTGGGCCGAGGGAGGCGCGGGTAACGAGGGAGGGTGCGCGGGTCGCGAGGGAGGCCACCTGGCGCGTGGGCCGTGGGCGGCGGAGCGCGGGTCGCATAGGCCAAGGGCGGCTGGCGGGGCGCAGATCCGCGTTCACGCTGTGGTCAAGGACGGAGGGAAAAAAATAGGTTTAGGAGAACTTCTCTGATACCATGTTAGGAGGAAAAGATCACCAGTTTTCTCATTAATAAAATCTACAATATACAAGATATATATATAGGTACACATGTATATAAATATGGTAGCTATACAAATATAGATATACAGCTGTATACACAGCTGTATTCCCTAACAGTTACAAGCTATTTTATTTGAGTACTTTCAGTGGCATTTTAAAATACTACTAAATGTTTTGCCAAGTACTTATTTCTATGATATGTTTCAAAAATATTTAATATATTTTTTTAACAAATATACCCTCATTCGGTGGCATGGGTTTTGGACTGTAACACTTCATCCACAATTAAGGACCCATTATCATTATGTCCAGTAAAACTTGAACTTAAAATTTAAACTCCTCACACTATTGTTTTTTGCGATAAGATCAATGCCACGGAGTTATGAACCGTTTAACAAGTATTTAAAATTTAACTTATGTCAACCAGTAATTGTATTAAATATTTTAAAAATAAATATCACGGAAAAAAAAAATTATATATATATATATATATAAACTACTTTTTTAATCCCTATAACTAATAGCGCCTAGGACGATAAGTACGATACGAGAGACTTACAGTTGAGTGAGATTGAGTGAAGCCCATGAGGTCGGGATGGTGCCATTTAGATAATTCCTTGTCAAATCTCTGTTGATTAAGTATTAAAAAAATCTTTAAAACCTGTTTAGGGGAAGTAGGGAAGGATGGAGTGGTAATTAATTACATGATCCGGAGGAATGGGAGAATGGAAAAGGCATCGGGAAGAGAACCACTGAGATTCTGGGCCTTGAGGGTGATGCCGATGACGTGGCAGTGAACGGCGGTGCATGCACCGCACGTGACATTGTTGGCGTAGTTCTTGTTGTGGTCCACAGGGTCTATCCAACCAGAGGTTCCACTGCAAGGGTCCACATAGAAGTTCCATCGCTTCCCCAGCTCAGAGCCTATCTTTCTCAGCGCTTCCACTGTGATACATTATTAGGCTAATATAAGAAAGCGATTAAATCAATTATATATTTTTTCTTATGTCAATATATGTATGAATTTGATCTCTTTTTAACTAGTTTTTCATTATGTTTCGTTGGGCATTTGTTTGGTTGGTTGTGCTTGGTTACAAGAAAATAAACCAAGAGTATTTATTAAAAAATTTATAAAAATAAAAAAAATTATTCAAAAATTTTAAAATTGAACCCCAAAACCTACACGAGATAAGAACAAAAGTAATCAATTAAGAAGTTGTTGCTATTTCAAGGCATATTGGGGTTAGCGGTCAATTTCCAAAAAACCTGCTTATTTGATTCCACAAGTAATCAATTGCTTGATGAAAATTAAGCAATGATGCTCAACTGCACAAGGGGTACATTCCCGGTGTATTACCTTGGTGTACCTATTTATGGTAAAAGACCTTGTAAGCAGGACTGAGAGATTCTCATTGCAAAAATTCTTTCAAAGTTAACTTTCTAGAAATCCAAGCTCCTAGCTTTAGGAGGAAGAATAACACTAGTCAACTCTGTCCTTTCCGCTGTCCTGACTTATTGGATGTCTGTTTTTAGACTTCCCTCTTGGGTTATTAGAGCTATTGATAGGCTCAGGAGAGATTAATTTCCTTTGGTCAAGTTCGGAGATAGATAAACCCAGAATGCGTTTAGTCATTTTGGAACCGCATCTGTAAACCCAACAATCATGGAGGTGTGTAATACTAAATTTAGAAGACTTCAGTCTGGCACTTTTAGGGAAATGGTGGTGGAAAATCACCACAGGAGTACCTTGCTGTGGATGGGGGATTATTCTTTACAATTACTACCAAAATTCCCCTCATTGGAATCTCTATAATCGCCCACCACAAAGAAGGTCATTTATCTAGAATGGTCTTTTGCAAAGTTTTCCTGCCTTTAGAACTTGTATTACTCCAATTGTGCATAATGGTGAAACAACTCTTTTTGGGCTAGATAAATGGGTGGAGAATCGTGCGCCGATGCACATATGGCCAAAGCAATTCATCCTCTCAAATTAGCCCTTTGATTTAGTAAAAAAATCTAGCTCATATGATACAAACTCTATGGTTCATAGCAAAGCTTCACCATACAATAGGATTCTCGACTATCACCATCCCTGACTTTCAAGTATCGAGGGATAGCAAAAAGTGGAGTCTCATGGCAAATGGATGTTACACAGTCAAATCTTTAATTCTACTATTTTCTAAGACACGGGGGATTATATGTAAGACTACAAATTGATTTGGAGGAGCCCGTATCCAAAGAAAATATGCATGTTTAATTGGCTGCCTTGGAACAATAGTATTCTTATACTAGATGGGTTATCAGCATGAAGATGCAACAGACTACCCACAACCACATGTGTAATGTGTAATGCAGGCATTGAAACAGTTGACCACTATTCTTAACTTGCCTGTTTACGACGCATATTTGGAACTTCTTTATTCCATTTTTCCAGTTATCGTCCCCACCATAGTCGGTTCATGCTCTTTGGAGAACGTTGAGGCCCCAACTCTATTTCCATGTGAGAGATGCTAGGGACCTCATTATCCGGGCATTAGTGTGGAGCATTTGGCTAGAAAGAAATGCACGCATCTTTAGGGATATATACTCTGCATGTAACACTGTTCTTTGCAAATGTATTCATAATTCCTACTATGGTTAAATGCAGTTCCAGATAAGAAAAAATTAAGATTGGAGGATCCAGCTACTTCTCCTAAATGCAGTCTGGATTTTCTGTGTGATCAGCCAGGATCTGCCAAGGAAGATAAAGCTAAGTAATTTGTGATGTTTTGAGCCTAATTCATGTGTGGGTTAGGGGTCTTTTTCCTTCCTTTTCTATCTTTTAGTTGTTTGCAGTTTGTTTTCCTTCTTTCCTGTACTTTGTTTTGCCTCCACCACTAGTGGATGTTGTTTGGATTTTTTTCAGTTATATGCATGTGGTTTATCCACTTTTTTTTTAAAAATAACAAAAACACATAATTCCACTTTCGTAACTTAAGAGGTTTTTGTCGCCTATTTATAAAAAAAACAAAAAAAAAATTATATAGAAGATAAAATTAAATTAAATAAACCATAATCGATAATTTAAAATATGTGGACTTCAACCTAGCCTTACTGGAAAAATGGTGGTGGAAAATAATCACTGAATCAAATTGGTGTGGATCGCTAGTGATAAAATTCAACTATTACTAGCATCACCAACACTGGAACATTTTCAGTTTGCCGACCAACTCAAAGTCTTTGTTTTTGGTAGACATCTTAAGCTATTTGCTAGCCTTTTGAAAATGTATTACTCACATTGTTAGTTCTGCCAGTGTGGTTTGTGTGTTTAGAGAACACTCAAATGGTCATAGAAATTTCACACAAACCAAACAAAAAGGAGACACACAAGATTGGTAACCTAGTTCGACATCAACTCGCCTATGTCTGGAGGGCCAAGCCCAGAGATAAACAATCCACTAAAAAAGGTGAAAATATATGAGTACAAGCACTTTGTCACTCATACTCCCAAATAAAGATCACTACCATCTCTAGATTGTCTAGTGTACACTCTCTTTCTAACTCCGATGTAACATCTAATCTTTGAGCAAGGTAGCTTATATAGACGCCTCAACGTCCCAAATATAGTCTATACCTCTTTAGAATCTCCACGGTTATTAACTTTAGAATCTTCCAAAATTAGCTGTTGCAACTTCTGTTGTAACACAACTTGCAACATGGCTCTGACTGATGATATGAATGAGTTCTGGTTCCGTTGTGAAGTGACCTCAACACCTATCAACCTCCCAGCCATGCTTAATCCGAGTCAATGTAGCCCGATCTCCCGATCCCAACTACTGGCAACTAGCCTACCTCCTCAGTTCCTCACCACGCAGTCCTTTTGCAAGGGGTGCACATCTTTGTACGTCTTTATGAATCTTTCCAAACTTTATCTTCAATTCACCCAAGTTTGGCCTTCAAATATTCCCAAGAAAGATCTTGAATCAATCATGCTAATCATACCAACAATAGGCACGTCTTCAATCATACCCTTAATAGTCTTCAATCATATCTATTAAAGTTCTTCAAATCATACCTTTAATAGCCTTCAATCATACCATTGATAGGTATTTCTTTAATTAAGCTCCATTTATATTTAGTCTCCAATCAAATCTCCTAAATATGGTCTTGACCTTGCCTTCAAGTTGTAACACATACCAAAAATAGCTTCACCAAGATCTTCAAGATATTTGCCTCCAAGCTAAGATTCCTTGCCATGTCACCATGCATTGCCATGCCATCATTTATGCCACGTCACCTTGACTTGGTGTCAAATCATGCCAATTAAAGTGCTTTTGCACTAACACAGTATTCAAGATGGCAGGTCCACCCACTTCTTGCATGATGGCTGGGTGGAAGGACGGTCCCTTAAGGATCTATGTCCAAAAGTGTTTTCAGAAGCTATAGTTACTGGCGGCATAGTCAATGCCTTAGCCCCTACCTTCCGTCACATCCTAAGAGAGTTTGATCTTACCATTGAGGACTACTTGCTAAATCTGAATGGTGATTCCAAAGATCTTAAATGTTGGAATTGCACTGCTAATGGTACTTTCTTGGTCAAATCCTTCTACACCTTTTTGATAGATGGTGGCATGCACGACCAACCAAGTTAGATCATCTGGAGGGGCCTTTGCCCAAAGAAGGTTAAAGCTTTTGCATGGCATTTTGCAACAAACTTCCAACAACAACTTGCATTCTTTGTCTCAAGGATATTGAATCTGCGAATCATCTATTTATACACTGCTATTTTGCAGTCCAAATCTGGAATCATTTTCAGCAGATTCCGGTTTTAACAAACCTTCTTTGTCCCTTTCAGACTTGTGGGGTCCTTGGAGGAGCAACTTTAGAGGGGGTTCAAAGGAAACCTGAGATACTTTAGCTAGGGCCTTGATTTGGAATGTCTTGCTTGAAAGAAATAGGAGAATCTTTGATGATTTTTTTGGCTCTTCTTTATCTGTGATCAATAAAATATCTCACATGTTTATGCTTTGGGTGTCTACAATTCTCAATCAGAAAAGAAAAAGCTAGAGGAGTCAGTTCAATTAGTCAAGAGAAGCCTAAAGTTTGAAAAACCCTGGAGGGGTGCGTCGAGTAGCCCTTGATGTTCGAGCGTAGCGCGGGCTAGCTTCTCTTAGTGCCTTCACCTGAGTCTCCTAGGGACCTCCTTTCTTCCCTAGAAACAATCATTTCTGTGTTTGCCCTTGTTTTGTTGCTCCATGACTAGTGGACGTTGTTTTCTTTTTTTGGTTGTTTCTGGGTTGTCTAGCCTCTGGTGGCTACGTCCCTAATGGCGATGTTTTGTAGACACCTTGGTTTGTAACTATTTTGTTTGGTTTATTAATAAATATGGTTTATTCACTTTGTCAATAATAATAATAATAATAATAATAATAATAATAATAATAACCAAAAGAGCCTTACACCAGTACAGATGTGTTTTGGATGCTTTTTATTCTCTTTTGGTTTTTTTTATATAATATGATTTTTCTACGTTTTAAATACATACACTTCAAATCTCAACCTAGTTTAACATTTTAATAAAATATGACATAAAGGTAAGTTTTGGAACTTCGTTCTTACAAACGTTTATTTTGGCCTTGTTTTAATAATTATTTATTGTAATAATGTTATTTTTAAAAATTACCTCTTTTTATTAATTTGCATAACATAAAGATCATAAAACTATTTCTTATTGATATTTTGTTTCATTTATTAAGGATTTTTTTTCCAATACTAATTAAATAAATAATTCATTTTCATTTGTTAAGCACATTAATTCATATTTGAAATCCCAAATCTAATTTATTCAATTTTTCCTATAAACTTTTTATAAAACTGAAAAATTATCATGGACTTATACATAAATATAAAAGATTTATTATAAAAATGGGTAACAATGGATGGACAGTAACATAATTTTTCCAAAAAAAATGTTAAAAATGCTATGATGATTTTAAAAATACTAAAAGCAAAACATAAGAGTATATTTATATCTTTAGGAGTAAAAAGAATATCTTTCTTCCCATTCAAAAGTTGAGGTTTGCACGCATTAAATGTACATATTTATCAAAAAAAAAAAAAAATACAAACATAAAAATAACCAAAACTATTGAGACTTAAAAATTTTGAGTAATTTCTTATTAAAATTAATGAGAAATGGTTTTTTTGTGACTAAATGCAGTGAGTAGCGATGCAAGATGGGTGGGTTATGGATTTAAAATTCCCCTTGGGGGAGAAATCCCTCTCACTCCTCTGTGGGGATTCCTTCGGAGCTGTAAATCCCCGCTCCACCCAATTTTTTCTAACAACATGATCATCATATATGAAATAAAAAAATTCACAAAATATTTCTCTCAATAAATCATAATATATCAAATGACAAGTTAATTAATACAAATAATATAAAGTTAAAAAATAAATTAATAAATAAAATTAAAACATATGATTTATTTTTGTTGTTGAAGAATCCCTACAGGGCACGCAGATTCTCCGCTCCCCATGAGGATCACTAAGGGGAGCGGGACAGGAAGAGCATTCCTTGCCCCCGCCGCTCTGCGGGGATACTTTAGGGAATCTCAACCTTGTGTGTGTGGGTTGCCCCATTTGTATCCCTAGCGCCGAGACAAATGTAATATTGCAATACATTTAAAAGGAAAAAAAACATTAAAAAAAATCGCAGCAAGATCCGGTGCGTTTAACCTTGAAACAGATAAAGAAAGAGAAAGAAATGACCACTGATGAATGAAATACCTTCAAGAGGATCTAGGGGCTTCTGGCCTTGGCCATGGACACTACCCATGCTGCTCCAAACCATGAAACAGAGGAACACTGCTTCTCCCCAACCCATTTCCACAACTCTCTCTCTTTCTCTCTCTCTCTCTCTCTCTCTCTCTCTCTCTCTCTCTCTATATATATATATATATATATAAAGGGTTGATTTTTAACATCACAACAATGCTAGTGGAGGATGACTGATGTTGACCCGAGGATGAGAAGGTTTCGGCCGGCATGTCAAGTGCGCGACATCAAATAGGATTTGAGTATAGAAACTATAATATCATTAGTTTCATAAAAATAAAACAAAATAAAATAAAAGTAAAGAAGGATGTCCCACGGGTGGTTAGACATTAATTTTTAATTTTTTTTAATTTTTTTTAATTTTTTTTAATAAATATGAATAAATCACAGCTTTGTTGAAATAAAAGGTTAGACATTTTTTGAAAACTCTGTTTTATTTTCCTAATATTTTTTTTTTAAATAAAGAGCTAAAAGATGGGAAAAAAAAATAATCAAAAAACACAATTGCAATGACTTGTCAAATTTTTAAATGTTTGTCAAGAGAGGGACAGATACAAAATGGATCAATTGAGATGACTTGTCAATTATTTGAAAAGTTATTAATTTTATTAGACGCCACATCAGGTAATAAAAATCCATCATATGCACACCTAGAGATTTGCAAAAATCATACTGAATTAATAAGTTCTTATGAAACCCTGGAGGAATGATATATTTTCTCCCATAGAAAACTCATTTAAATTGTACTTGGATTATAGAATAATAGGTAAATAAAATTACTATAATATAACAGACGCAAAGTTTTAAGTTTTGACCATGTGCATACCCATCCACTGTCATGTGACAAATCACTGGACTACGCAATGACTGTCCCACCCTTTTCCAATAATTAAAGAGTATTAAAGAGTGACCTAACCGTTTCAAATGATTCTAGCTGACTGTCACTTTTTTTAACTGTATTATATATTTGTTCATGTACTCCATCCACTTTTTATATATTTGTACAGCATGCCTTTGTATTTGTATGTTTTTCTTTTCTTTTTGTTTTTCTTACATTAATACATTTTAAGTAATTTATTTATATTTTAAAAAAACTTTTGTGATGTATATTATTTTAATACAACTCATGATTTTAAAAGTAGATGGTTGGCTATCTCTGCCTTTCGTAATTCATTTCCCATTTTACCATGAATCCGTCGTTTATCCACTGTTAAAAAAATATATATATATATAGATGGTTGGGAAGACAAAAAACTTCAAATTTTCTAACTAGCTTCTCATATTATTTTTGTGGTATCATATATTATTCTCCTATGCAGGTGATTAGATCAAATATAGTAAATCTATATTGTTGTATGCCATACAGACAATATATCTGCCCTCAAAATGTGGATGATGTTTAATTTTGATTTTAAAAGCATAAATAACTATTTAGAATCATTTTCAGTAAAGTATGGTTTATCCTTTTTTATAATTATTATTTAGAATAAATGATACCATTTATTCATAAGTTTGCCCATCATTAAGCTATTATATTGAGTTTCATCACCTATATTCTGAGAATTCATTCCATGCTGTAGTTTTGTGTATGATCATTCATCAATTATAGTTTGTATGAGATTGATAGTATTTAATTTAGAAAGTAAGAGATTAATAATGAGTAATCCCCTAGATCATTTTTGAATAATAGACGACAATCGCCCTTTTTTTATGAATAGAAACAGTACTGGAACCCAGATGTACAATATATGTACAATATGAGAATAATATATGAATCCCGGGTGAACAGTGTATGAACAGTACGGGGGAACAGTACTGTTGAGGGAGAGATTTGAACTCATGACCTCCCCTTACACTTTGATGTCATTTTTTAGTTAGAGAACTATGTTTTGAAGCGTCTTCCCTCTCAAAAGGTGATATATAATAATAATAATAATAATAATGATAATAATAATTATGATGTAGTTTCAATTTGGTGTTGGACCAAATAAATCCGATGATCAATTTCTTAGTTAGAGAACTATTCTTTTTAACCACCCTTTCTGATCCAAAAGTTGAGGTTCCAAGAAAAAAAAAGTTGAGGGTTGAAATCCTAATTTTAGTTTATTCATATTTTACCAAAAAATAAATAAATAAAACATAAATGAATCACGAAAAGTGATAACTTTCAGAAAATAATCTCTTTAAAGTGATAATCCGTCAATTGCAACATTACAAGATGATCATCCAACGTACTCTTTTATGTTCATTGAGCATTGTTCTTCCATGGCTGCTGGTTTTCTTTTGAAGTCAAGGTTATATTAATGGTCATAGCCGATTCTTCAAGTCTTGGCTTCCTCTCATTCTAAGCCTATATATATATATATATATATATATATATAATTATATATACACAGATGCCTTTTCTTTTACCGACAAATAGTTTTCATTTTCATAAATAAAAAAGGTATAATCTTACAAATTTGAGTACTTTGACCTTCGCCATAACCCACAGGCCCACAATTGAACTGACATCAATCGAAGAGTTTGTTCGGTATCAGTCGCGTTGCTGGAGTCAAGTTCAATGGGAGACATATCAAAAGAAGCATTAAAAGCTGCCAACAAGAAACCATAATTTTATTAAATTTTGTTGATCAAGAAATGGAAAAAAAAGGAAGCATGTGGTAAATTTCTGTCAGAATATTGATTATTTGCGCAAAGGACTCGCAGAACTTCTTGTGGATGGTAGATGGCCATCCATCTTTTCATAAATTACATTGGCCATCATGCAATGGTGTCACTCCTAGGGCTATTAATTTGATATGGATTTGATAATTACTAATTGATCAATTATTGCAACCAAAATTTTCTACAAGAAGTCAAATGATTTATAATCAAATTGTATTGTATTGGTCCCAATGTGAAAAATGTTAATGTGAGAAGTTTGAATTTTGAATTTAAATTCCACTGAATACAAGTAAAAAAATGTAAGTGGAATTCTGAAGAACCTTCTCGGCGACGGAAGGATGAGCCTCCTCGGCGATCTTTGGAAGAGGCCTAGCGACGGAGGCGATGGAGATGGTAATGACTTTAGGCTCCAGGATGTGTCGTATGTGCAAGCGGTGAGTTTGTCTTCGTCAGAGGAAAGTCGACCTACAATGACGTGGAACCAATCAATTACACAACCAATCAGTGATTGATTGAAATAATATCACTCTCATGCATGTGGATACTTTCCATGCAAGAATTATTTGGAAGAAGACTTTCCATGCACAAGGATTCCATGCAAATTTAGCATTCTTTCCTATTTACTTATGCATTGATTGTCATTAGTTTACATTATTATCTATTTAAGAATGGATTGTAATAGCTTTTGGGAGGAGAAAAATCTGAATAATCATTGAGTGTTTTATTCATATTCTTTGTTGGATTGTGTGCTTCCGCAACAATCTAGTTCACAGCGTGAGCTGGGAACGAAACCTCCGCTGTCCTACTCCATTGGTACCAGAGACGTCGGAGTGCCGGCACCAGGTGGTTTGTCTGAAATGTTCGTGTGTTGGTCCTGTGGCCGCGAGATGTCCTGTTGAGCCTCAACAAAGTCCTCATTGGCAACGATTGCACGTTAGCTCTAAAAAGATGAATCATCTTGAAAAATCCAGTGCCGGTCATCAGGTGCAAGTGAAGAGGATTAAACCAAGGTTAGCGCCCGTCATGCAAAGGAAGGTTCCTATCAGTCGAGCTTCATTGTCACTGTCACTATCTCTAGAGATTTCAAATATTTGGGAGGAGTCAACGAAGGTGGCGTGTTGTCGTCATATCCGGCTTCGTGAATGAGAAAAGCGTGCTTGAGATCATTCCCTCTATCGTAAGTGTTTGATTGCCAGTCCCATCACGCTGGTAAATGATTGCACTTTTATGGTGTCACTGGCAAGCAGAGCAGAGGTTAAAGAGGTTTGTGAGATGGATACAATGAAGGTTTTAACCAAGGATGGGGAGTGCATTTTGAAGGTGGCTCCTTGGACGGCAGAACTGGGAGCAGACGGCAAAGCGACGAGGGTGGGACAATGGATTTTTATCTAGAATCTTCCATTGCACAGGTGGTGCTGGAGCGTCATCACATAGGTGTTAAATCTGTGGGGGAGTTGATCTTATTATCCCAGGTGTCCATCCCTCATAAGAAGTTTATAATTGCATTTCTCAGTCATCGGCCAGGTGCCTCGTTGCCGATCAAACTCGACTTCAGCTTCAGGATGAGGATGTACAAGGTGTTGCTTACACTGAATCGGGGGATTTTTCCTACATTCCAGTGGGAGTTGGGGTGCTACAAGCTACCTGACTTCAAGGTGGAGGGGAGTAGTGGATAATCAAGTTTGGTGTTTTATATATGAAGTCTCAGAGAGAAGAAAGGAAAGCGTCATGCTCCAATGAATTCGGCCAATGCTAATGCGTTGAGTGCTGTGGACCTTGAATCCCGAGAGCATGATAGAAGTCAACATGCATCGCTGGTGAGGTGCGACGATGGTGCTCAAGTGGAAAGGAGATTTATTCTTCACTGAGGATTGAATAATGAGAGCAGCAGGGGAAGGCCTCTAGGGGAGGCTCCAACTATGGTTAAGCTTCGCTCCCATGGTGGTTAAGGTTTATCTTCTGATGCGCATAGGAACATGGTTGAGCTTGGCTCCCAAGTTGGCAAGGTTTCACACCATAAATGGTAGAGCTTTGCTCCCACGGCGGCGGAGAACCATTGAGAAAAATGCCCGATAGTTGCTCGAGCTCTCAAGGATGGACCAATGGTTCGAGGGGTGACATCAGTTTCTCAAGTGGATGGCTCAAGGCGTAGCGCTATCGAACGGGTAAGGGTTCATCATGTGCAAACCAAGGAAAAAAAGGACAGATGGCAAGGTTTTGTTGGCTGAGGTTAGCAGGTCTGAGAATGACATGTCGATGGTTGGTTCACGTTCAGAGGGGGCATTAACTTGGGGGCGGAGACACATGTGAGCGGTGTTGACTTTGAGGATCTGGTTGCTTTTGGAGATGCACCAAAACTAGGTGCTGGTCAAACTGATTTAAATAGGTTGGCTTCAAGCGAGCTTGATGATTTTGCAGATCCTTTGATTCTATGTGAAGTGGGCTAGTTTACGACCCAAAAATAGGTTGACTTCACTTTAGAGGCTGGGCGGGGTTTTGAAAGCTAGAAGGTTAAAGATGTTGGGCCTTTGATTGATGCTTTTTTAAAGGTTGGGCCTACCAATTTAGATGATAATCTAGAGGATGGGCTTTCAAACCTACCAAACGGGGGAAGTTTAAAGGGGCCTTTGGTTGTTGATTCTATTGATGTGAACTTTGTGATGCCAAGATTAGACCTAATATGATATGGCCTGTGGGCTTCACTTGGAAGTTTATATAAGGAGTTTGGGCTCTACTTCCGGATAATGCACAAGTGTCTTTGGACATGAAAAGCAGGTAAAGGGCAAGAATGGAGGATGAGGAAGAGGGAAGAAGGTGATTGCTATTAAATCACCCAATGATGATTTTGATTCTGATGACTTAGTGGCTGAGTTTGAAAGAAATCTCGAGGTTCTCATGCCGGGTCTACAGGAGGTAGTTCCTTGGTGCAGTTGGAGCCGTAAAAGGTGACAAGGCGAAGTGAAAGGTAGAATAAGCCATTCTCTAAGTGGAATGAGGATGTTGGTTTTGTGACAAAACAACGAAGTCGACCAAAAAGAAAGTGGTATGGGGGAATATGTTAGAAGGTACGTCTTCCAAGCCATTACTTATTTCTAATTGGTCGAATGTGCAAATCTTGAGCTATTGCAATGCATGTTGTATTACTTTTGTTAATTCTAATTCACATGTGAATGATTGTGTCATGCATATTCTCTTGTTAGATAAATTGAAAGTCACCCTTTCTAGGGATAGGCAGAGACTTCTTCTAAAGTCTGCCAGGCGAAGAAGTTATTAATGATAAATTTAGAAAATTTTTAAAATGCTTATAATTCTTTTACAATTAGATAGTTATTAATGTTTTTTTCTTAAAAAGTGAATAAACCAAAAATACATTAAAAAAAAAAAAGAAAAGATACAACTACATGGAAGAAAAAACAAACAGGGGAAGAACAGAGGGGGAAAAACACAAACAACCTTAGGAAGTGGTTAACATAACCAACCACGCAGAAAAAACATAGAAAATGAACAACAGACACGAGGGTGATTACAGGAAGTGGAAAGACGTAAACGACGGTCGGGCACACAGTAAAATGAGCGACAACACAAATGTCCTCCAGGGATAAGGAACACCCTATTAGACTTTTTAAGAGGGTGAGGATCAACTAGCTGGAGAACGCATCATGGCCATCATTAGGGTTGATAATACGTGGAGAAGGCCTTGGGAACTGAATGCAACACCTAATCGCTATGGAAATCTCTTCCAGTTTAGGTCTTTTAGAGGCTGGAGCTTTTGGGGAGATACTTTTCTTCTTGGAGGAGTGCAGCGGCTGAACTAAAAAACCCACATCTACGTTCCATTTGGAGCAGGGTTTCTTTTGTTGGTGTCTTCATCGAGTAGAAGATAGGGATAGAGAAGGGCATCCCACAGGGCTAAGGTCAAACTGCTCTAGCTCTAGAATCTTCCAGGTTGGACTGTGCACATCTCCCCGGTCCACTTCTGCCACTAAAACCTTGACAAGTGGGTCTACTAAAAAGGGGTCTTCTGTATGTTCGTCCTCATTACAATCAAGGAAATGAAGGTTGGGATAGGGGAGGAAAGAGTCAATCCAAATAGTATTGACTTTTGGAACCAAGGACCAATTACCAAAGATGACCACAAAACCCATCTTCAGACAACCAAGCTTTGAGCCGAGGATAGACAGTAGCATCTCATCGGAGATGAAACCAAAGACCAGGGAGGCAACCACCATCCCCTTAGGTCTTGCTTAGCCTTGAGAACATCTAGGAAAAGAGGTAGGGAGACGGTGAGTTTTTGATGAGATGGAGATGGTGGATGTGGGGTAAATGAGGCCAGCTGGACGGGAGTTGAGGGCAAACTGGAGGGTGGTGAAGAACTGCAAGGGGATGGAGGAGGTCTAGGAGGAGGAGAAGGGAGCCAAGGATGGTTCTGGGCTTCGTGGATGACTGAGAAGGTGGAAGTGCTGCCATGGATGACTGGGAGTGGTGCAACTTGGGTTTCCAAGAAGGGTTTACAATCCCAACAGGGGGATGCGCATCCATACTTTGTGGAGAGAGACGAGAAGTGGTGGTGGGACGTCCTTACTCCAAGAGGTGGGGACTCTTCGCATGGCGGTGTGGCAGGTGCGAGAGCAACAAAGACACACGATGAAATGCTGACATTCTTCCACCTAGTGCCCTTCCAGGAAACACCTCTAGTAGTTCTGCGGTGAATCCAGCAATCGACGACAATTGGAGGAAGGCCAAGGAGGGCCGCCGGTCAGTTGATGACATCGGGGGAGGTAGTGGCGGAACCAGAAAAAAATAAATCGGTGCTGACTCAAAACTAAAAGTAAGTTCTGGGGATTTATTAAAAAAATTTAAAAAAACATAATCAAATTAGTTGAACGACATTGTTGTTGTTTGGTAGATCTAATTAAAAAAGAAACTAAAGAAGTTCTAGAAATACAATCATTAATTTTTTTTATGTAAGACTAAGTAAAAAATTAAGGGGCCAAACAATAAAATTATATAAATATTATATATATATATATATATATTATCCTACCTTATAAAAATCAGGAGAAGTTTTTTTGTGGAAGGGGCCAGCTTGGGTCATTCATGAGATTGATAAGATCAAGAGAGATTTTTTGTGGAAGGGGCCAGATCTTGGACCAAAGGGTATCAGATTGGTTGCATGGAAAAAGATTTGCCGTCCCAGTAATATGGGTGGTTGGGGAATTCTTGATCTTCAAGAATTCAACAAAGCTTTACTTGAAAAATGGTGGTGGAAGATCACTACTATATCGAATTCCTGTTGGTCCAAGATTATCAACCCAAACTATTCTACTAGTGAGTTTCCTGGATTATTATTTCAAAATCCACCAAGAAATAAATCCTTCTTCTGGGCAGGGATTAACACCATTCTACATTCTTTTCGATAATAAATTAATTACCAAGAGAACACATATTCTTGGCCTCTTGAGAAAAATGGTATTTTCACTGTTAAATCATTCTACAATTTCTTAATCGATGGAGGACTTCGCAGTCAGCTATATTTTCATTTTTGGAAACTCAAATCTCCAAGCAAAGTAACTTTATTCTGTTGGCTGGTCAAGAAAAACAAAATTCTTACTCTTGAAAATTTATTCAGAAAAGGCTGCAATCCAAACGCCACTGACACATGCATTCTATGTCACAATAACTCAGAAACAGTGGAACACCTCTTCCTGGACTGTAAATTCTCGGAGCGTATTTGGTCTTTTTTCAGACAAATCCTTGATATTGATTCCTCTCCACCCTAAGTTTCCAATATCTGGTCCAATTGGATCCCCAGTTTACCTTCTTCTTTTAGGAACTTGTGGGATCTTTGTTCTAGAGCCATCATCTGGACTATTTGGCTGAAAAGTAACAATCACATCTTTAATCATAATTGTTCACCTATATTCTCTATAATTTACAAGTCTGCTAATATGGTGCTCTCTTGGCTTTCAACGGATACCGGGTTTCATCAGCAGGAAACTTCAGAGGCCTTCCAGAGAATCAAACACTCTCTCAACTTCCTGAGCACCAGACATACAGATCATATCGGCGATTCGGCGCACATTACTGATCAGGAGTAGTTCTTCTCTATTTGCTGTTGGGCAGGCCTATGTCTCCAGATGGTAGCCTTCGCTGATCCAGCCTATTACCTTACTCATGTTGTCCTCTCTACTTTTTTATTGTTCTGTTTGTTGTTCTCCTCATCTCTGGTGAGGATTTCAGACCGTTTTTATTTCTAGTTCTTCTTGTTGTCTCAGACCGCTGTATTTCTCCGTACTCTTTTTATTTTAATAAATTTGTGGTTTATCCACTTTATTCAAAAAAAAACCATGGGTCAAACAATAAATTTTTATTATTATTCTATAAATATAATTTTTATTCTATATAAATTGATTTCTAATAAATAGAGGGACCAAACAATAAATTTTTGAATTTTTTTTATACCATATGAATCAATTTTTAAAATATCAAAATAATAAATTTTCGCTTTGGTTCCAAACATTATTATTTTTTAACTATAGGTATTAATTTGTGAAAAATTTGTAAAAAAAAGAGAGCAACTTGTTATTTTTAGAAAAGTGAGAGAGAGAGAGAGAGAGAGAGAGAGAGAGAGAGAGAAAAGAGAGAAGTAACGAGAGAGGGGTGCTTCTAACTATGCCTTCCCTCATCCACTGAATATATATTAATATATATCAATCCTTGGGGCCAAGGGGGTGCTCAAGCACCCCCTTGACCCTTCCCTCCTTCCGCCCCTGGGAGGAAACCTAGAAACATGATTACCTTTCCGGCGGGGGACTCTCTAGTTTAGCGAAGGCTTCTGCACCTCGGCAGAGGGAGATGACTGAAAAATGATGAACTGAAGATGATGGAGGCGATCTGGTTCCCTGTGCGAAGGAAACACTCGGGCGGACGCTTCCACCAACGTCAGCACCCTTCACTGGTGTGCACCACCGTCAGTGCCACTTAGGAGGTCCCCGTGCAACGTATCCATTCCTTTATCCACCAACTCATAATGCTATCTCATAATGATTATTTTTATAGTAAGTTATACTTTTTTTTTCTTTAAATTAAATTGTTAACATTGATGGAGATGAGAAATAGAACTATAATTAAAAGAATTTTTTGTAAATTACATTGGAGAGATTTTGTTATCATGTATTAATCAACATGTTTAAAAAAACACAAGATTTTATATATTCTATTTAAGAAATAAAAACGTAAAAACACTAAAAATTCCTACAATTTTGCTTTAAAAAAATGACTACAATCTCTTTATTTTAATTCGAGGTGGTTTATCCACCTTTTTTTTTAAAAAAAACTACAATTTTAAAATTAATATATTTATGCTATTGCATACCATTGAAATTATATTATTTTGTATAATTATAGTTTTTTATATAAATAATTTGGTATAAATTCTATTCATTTTAAATTATACCATTAATGAGGTTGAATAATAAATATAAAATAGTGGATAATAATTTTGAATGATGAAATTGGTTTTAAAAATTCTTGCCAACACATGAGCAACATTTGCTTTATGTAATCATTACTTTGTAATTCCAATGCCTTGTTTGGTTGACCATGTATGAGAGTGAGTGTGGGGTGGGCCTCACTCCTTGGGATGAAATGGCAAATTTGCCCTTCTTATTTAATGATTAAAAATAATTTAATTAAATAATAAATTAATTTTAATTTGAAAAATAAATAATAATTAATGTGAAATAATACTAACTAATAATTAAATATTATAATCTTGTTGAAATAATAATTAAATAGATAATTTTTATAATAAATAATAATTAAAGTGAAATATTTAGTTAAATGAAAATAACAATAGTCAAAAGATTTTATAATTAAAATATTATTACTATTTATTATAAAAATAACTATTATCTAATCTAATATTTTTTTTCTTATTAGCTTGTATTAAAGATATAAAAGTCTTTTACCACATTTTCTTTTTTTACTTTTCCCATTCGCAATGAATTCATCTCTTATATTTTACCAATCAAACACAATTTTTTATTCTCATTCCCCTCAATTTTCATTCCCCTTCCAATCCTCTCATCCATTCCTTACATCCAAACACCTCCTAGGAGTGGGGTTCTCTCCGTGTGTGCACTGATGTAAGGTTTCTTTTATCTCCTTTTCATTGTTGTTGCTTATTGTTCTTGTTAAGAATCTGATAATTTTCTTATTGAAGTACTTATTAGCTTGTTATTTGGATGATGAACTGTGTTAATGCTGTGAACTTAGAAATTACTATGAAATTCTATTCATGAATGAGTATTTTTCTCAGCTTGATTTCTAAAGATTCATCACTAAGAATTATAGATCTATTCATTGCTTGAGTGTTTACTCTTTTGATCTTGAGATTCATTACAATGAACAACCGAGTCGCTTTTTAATCTACAAAGTAAACACATAGTTTACTTGGCCATATACTTGCACTTGACAAGATAGTTTAAGATCATGATTTTATTATTAAACACCAATTAATCGAAAATTTTAACTTTTATAAGACAGGACATCTTCTAAGAGACCATTTTCAGCCTCCAAAAGCGAAGCCTCCACGGGAACATTGTCAAAATTGATTTTGCTAAGGCTTTTGACATGGTAGATTGGGAGTTTTTTCTTGATCTCCTTGCTGCTTGAGAATTTGGTCATCGTTGGGTCAGGTGGATCTCTAACATCTTTCAGTCCTCCAAAGCAAATATTCTCATTGATGGCTCTCCTAATGGTCATGTCCGTTATCAAAAAGGATTATGTCAAGGTGACACCCTTTCTCCTCTTCTTTTTGTTTTAGCTATGGATGTTCTCAGCTCCATGTTCTCGCACGCCTTGACTTCCAGGGTTCTTTTTGGTGTTCCTCTTGGGGATTTCAGGACTGTGTGTCATCTCCAATATGCTGATGATCTAATCATCCTTTCAGCTGGTGGGTGGGAAGATCTCAAACTCATCAAGCTTTTGTTTTTTCACTTTGAAGGCATTTCAGGTCTCTTTATTAATCTTCATAAGACTTGCCTTATCCCCACAAATTCCAACTCTCCTCCCAACGAGGATGATTTGAGTACCCTTCGTTGTACCTCGAGTACACTGCCGATAAACTATCTAGGTATTCCCTTAGCTAGAAGAAGACCAAGAAAGCAAGAATGGGAAAAGCTTATCTCTTTGATTAGAACCAAGCTTGATTTTTGGAAAGCCAATTTCCTCTCTCTTAGCGACTGACTTATTCTGATCAACACTGTACTATTTGCAATCCCTACTTATTGGATACCCATTTTTAAACTTTCTTCTTGGGGTATTCGTTCTATTGACTGAATTAGAAGCTACTTCCTTTGGACAGGGCCTGATATTAACAAACCCAAATGTTGTTTGGTCAACTAGAAGCGGCTGTGCCAGCCAAGGGAGCAGGGAGGTTGGGGCATTATCAACATGGAGGAATTCAATTGTGCTCTGCTGGGTAAATTGTGGTGGAAGTTATCCAAGGATGTTTCATGATGTGGTCACCTACCGCTCAAATTTTACTACTTTCACAACACACCTAATTGGAGCCTTTATCCCAGGAAACATTGGCGAAGCTCTTTCTTTTGGAAAGGCATTCTCCCATCCCTCGAGCTTTCCACTGTTGTTCAAGATCGAATATTGTGGATGGAGCCTCCACTTGGTTTTGGTTCGATAATTGGTATGCTAGTATGGCCCCTTGTCATATCTGGTCTGATGCTTTTGCGCTAAGCCCTTCTCTTTGGATGTTAGTTAAAGATGGTGTTGAGAGCTTCATTCTCGATTTACCCGAGCATGACCCGATTTTGGAAGATATTCAGAATCAAATACTTTCTACCTCATTGGCCTTTGACTACCGTGTTTGGAAGTTAACGCCAAATGGAGTGTTCTCAATTAAATCCATTTACTGATTCCTAATTGGCCATGGAAAATGCTACCAGATTACTCCAAAAATTTTCAAAAACATTTGTCCTAAAAAAGTCAACGCCATCCTCTGGCTCATGTGGGATAACAAAATCCTCACTTTAGAGAATCTCTTTGCCAAGAGGTGCAACATGCTATCCACGGCTACGCGTTATCTTTGTCACAATGAGATTGAAATGGTGGATCACTTGTTTTTTAGATGTAGCGTTGCTACTTACACTTGGCATCGCTTCATGCATGTTGTTGGTTTTAACAAAGCTCTGACCTCGAGGTCCGATCTTTGGGAGGGCTTGGCCAAGGGCTTGGGTTCCCAGCACCGTTTCTCATGCACTCTGTCAATAAGAGCTATCATTTGGCAAATTTGTCTTGAAAGAATTTCATGCATGTTTCAGTGTGCTTCTTTGTCTAGTTCTTCCATTTTTTTAAAAATTTGCTTCTTGTTTCTTTCTTGGGTAGATGCAACTCCAGCAGCCAAGAGACAAAAGTTGGAGGAGTCCTCTTCTGCTATCAGGCAATGCATTCAATTCTCTGGCTCTTCCTCGTGCGCAGAGTGCAACCCTGATGATGGTTCAGAAGACCTTGCCGGCTAGTCTGTGTTCTCTTCCATGTCTACGGCCCGCTAGTTGGCTGTCGTCATTTGGGGGTCTTCTTATTTTTTTCTTCTTCCTGTTTCTTCCACTTCCTGTAGCTCTGTGTGGTCTTAGTGTGTTTTTTTCTTGTTATGTTCCACAACCTCTGGTACTTGTTCTCTCCTTTGTCGTTTTTCTTTTTCTTAGTTGTTGTCTATTTGTTCGGTTTTTGTTGTACGCTCCTTTTAATATAGTTTGTAGTTTATCTACTTTATATATAAAAAAAATCTTCTACAAGAACATTGAGATGAGGGATCTAACACCCCTATTCATGAGGAAGCAGTAGAGACACTGCATGGAAGGAGCCGCGGTTAGCAACCAAGGTCTAGGATCTCGTATTTACACCTGAGTAAGTCTAGAGCTGCTTTATTCTAGAATAGAGGGAGGAAAGATCTTTTGTCTTCCCAAAGGGAGAAAGGGCCAATGTGCATTTAATTTGTTGCTTTGATGTCTGTGTGAACAATATTCAACCATGGCACCTCATGGATATAATCCAAGCTCCCAATATAAGCCTAGGCAAATTCATACCAACATGAAAATCAAAGGTGATGCTTCCTGACATATGGCCTGTTTACATTTCGTAAAAAAAAAATTATATTATTTAATTTATTTTAATATTTTGTTATCTTATCTTCAAATTAGCGTTTGATGTTTACCGCCTCTTTAATAAGAGTGTGATAACACATTTTTCTCCCAAATAATTCTCAAATGATAGGTTAAGGGATTTTTCTTTTTTGTGTAAAGGTGGATAAACCTCAATATAAAAAAAAAAATGAATTGAGAGTTGTGTCTTGTGTACATTTATCACACCAAAAAAAATAACTGATATTTTAATGTGATACATGTTTTTGAATAATGTGGACACTGACACACTCATTTTATTATGTCAAAATCATGTATTGAGAAAGAGTTGAACATGCACACTGTATTACACTTCAACCATACTTTAGAAGAGAGTTGAACCTTTAACATACATATTCTATTATACCTCAATGGGAGAGAATCAAATGACTTACCATTTACCTATTGTGTCGGTAATATGGTAAGCTTCTCCACATTTATTATTATTATTATTATTATTATTATTATTATTATTATTATTATTATTATGAAAAAAGACCCAACTTTTTTTAAAATTTTATTTGATTGTAATGTAAGTGTCAGTTTTTTGTTTCAAGGAATAAGCCACTAACCACTAATTCTTTGAAAAAAAGTTCAGAACAATATAGGAAAAAGGAAAAGTAGGAGGAGAAAAGTAATTAAATAAAAAGAAAGTAATGCACCGGCGAATACCGGCGTGACACTGGTGAGGGGCTCTTTGTACTGTTTCATTCAGTCATTTGTTGTCGCTTTAGTTTTTTTCGATAAATCGGTGATTTATCCACATTTACTTCAAAAATACCGGCGTGACAACCATACGCTGTTTGTCCCTGACTGGCCAATATTTTAATCCAGTCTCATGGCTGTCATAATCATAACCATCAAATGATTAATGCGAGTAATCAGAAATAAGCCCACTTGTCGATGAAGTGTCTTCTTCCTCTTCAACATTTGTACTTACTACAGACTCCATCCAGGGCTCATTATATTTTGATGAACTCACCAACGGCCTATTGTTGTGAGAGAGTATCTCAAAGGCCCCAACCCAAGTGCTGGGAACACTGTTTGAGCCTGTGCCCTTCTTTGGTAACACCGGCACAGGCTTTTTGCCTTCAATGATGTTCACTACCGCCGGCATTGTAGGCCTGAGAGATGGAGAAGAACTGGTGCATGTGAGAGCTAGACTCAACAGCATCACTGCCTCTTCCTTTGAATAGTTTGGGCCTAGACTCTTGTCAACAAGTTCAACTAACCTGCCCTGCTCTTGTAGAATATAAGCCTGAAGTAACATTGCATTGATTAATCTTGTTTTTATTGCAGCTTATTATATGAATCTCAAGAACATTAAATTATTCACCCAATCAAGAAGATGCAGACAGTCTTCCTTTGGCCTGTAGCTAGTGTTGCACAACCCACTGACAGTCTCTAATATGACCACTCCGAAGCTGTAAACATCCGCTTTATCCGTCAAGTAACCTCTCATTGCATATTCAGGGGCCATATATCCTCTAAAAATATTCAACAAACAAAATGAGAAACTAAGGATCTATTAAACAGAAATCTGGAAATGAAAACAGAGATATTAGATTTTCTCGTTCTGCACATCTTAAAAGCAACCTTGACAAATCACCATAAAGAAATAAACAATGATGTTTCACTTACATAGTTCCAGCAATCTGAGTGCTTATGTGGGTTGCATTTTCATCAGAAAGTCTAGCCAGGCCAAAGTCAGATATTTTTGCATTGAGATCTTTATCAAGCAGCACATTAGTTGCCTTGATGTCTCTATGAACAATTCTCAACCTTGTTTCCTCATGGAGATATGCCAAGCCTTGAGCTATGCCAAGACAAATTCTAAGCCTTGTTGGCCAATCCAATTTTAGTTGGTTCTTTTCAGGACCTGTAAACCCAAATTCCAGCTATGTTATGCCTTTCAATTAATCAATACGAGTGTAATAATACAAATATGAGAAAAAGTAGACAAAAGCACCCACCGAACAGAGCATTTGCGAGGCTGTTGTTTTCCATGAATTCATAGATTAGCAATAGCTGGTTTCCCTCAATGCAACAACCATAAAGCTTAACAAGATTGGGATGCTGTAGAGCTGATATTATTCCTATCTCATTCACAAATTCGCGATTCCCTTGCCTAGACTTTGAAGAAAGTTGCTTCACCGCAATCAGAGAACCATCTGGCAGAATACCCTGCTTCAGATGAACTCCCAACTTATGAATGCACCAAAGTGGGTTGCTCAAAGATGAAAAAAAAAAAACATACACCAGGACAAATACCAGTACATACACAAGGATCTACAGAGTACCTTGTAAACTGGTCCAAATCCCCCTTCTCCTAACTTATTTGCACGATCAAAGTTCCTGGTTGCGGTTTTGATCTGTTTTAATGTAAAAAATCCGGTCTGTAGCTCCAGTCCTCGAAGTTCTGGATGCTCACATACACCACACAAGTTCCCTTAAACTACATAATCCAAGAAATATGTATATATATATATATCAGAAAAAATGGAGAACATGCAATCTCATTATCTCACCATTGTTTTCAGCATCTTTTCTTATCCAGAAAAACAAGATGAATACTGAGACCAAGAAAATCATCACACAACCAGCAAACAAAATGCCCATAAATGTCCCTTTATATAACTCAAGATTTTCATGAGCATCCAGCTTAAAGTCGTCTGCAAAACATTTTCAGAGTGAAAACAAGAACACAAAGGATAGGCAAACAAACTTTGTGGAGACTTACTGAGTGTAACTGAGATAGCTGAAATTAAAGGTCCATATACCCCCCAATGAGGAATGTTCCTGGTCCCTTGCCCAGCCCACTGCAAATGAATCACCAGAGTGTTGCTATTTACCATAGCATTGAAGCTCTTGATGATTGCCCGACCTGTCCCATTAGCTTCTTTTGCAATATTGAAATCCCTCAAGACCCTCTCGTCCTACACATGTAATTAGTGGTTCGATTTAAGTTTTTACTGCAAGTTACATGTAAACTATGCATGCTAGTGAAAAATAGAAAAGAGCAAGAGGTAACTATTTCTTAATGCAGTGAAACATAACCTGAATAGACACATCAAAGAAGCGTCTTCCTACAGCGGAATAAGTTTGATCATCAGTGAACATTATCTCAGCAAAGTGCAGGTTCACTGTATAATTTCCATTCTGAAGGCAAAGACCATAGTATGTAAGTGAGAGGGGGCTCAGACGAGCGGTGGTATACAATTTAGGATTAGCATTGGATGCGCCTACTATAGGCGACACATTATTCACAACATATGATTGGTCTTCGTTGCCCAGAAAGTAACCGCTAGAGCTAAAAGCCCATTTTTCTCCATTAGCATGGTAATATGATGCCCCTTGAATGTCGATGTTGTCTTCATACTCATTCCCATCAATGGTCATACTGCTGCCGCCACAGTTTATAAACAATTTGTCATCTACAAAAGTTTCAAAACACATGTACAATCATTGGAAATAAGTTTAAGTAAAAAAAAATATAGATTCAGTTTTTTTAAAGGGAAAAAGGAATATTGTACAAGAATATATACTCACTTTCTGGTACCCCAGAGCAGGGGTTGTTCCTCTTCAAACATGGTTTTATCCTGCCAAAAAAAAAAAGCATGTTTGGTGCAAACAACAGGTAAAGCTGTTAGACTGCAGGCTTGCTGAAAGTGTAAAAATCTTACGAATTGTCATCTGTTGATGAATAACTAGATACCATATTCCTTCATGCATAAACCAAATGAACAATCAGTGACTGAAGCCAGGTGATTAAGAAAAATAAAACCCCTGATAAATTGAATTCTTAGTTTCTTACACAATGCCTGTAGAGCAATAGCATGGTGCATTGTGTGCGTCAAAACTGTTGTAAGACATATCACTGTAACATTGTGTATCATGAGTGAGATACGCAGCACAAGAAAGGCGATAATTAATGGTAGAATCAAATTCTTTTAATTAGCATAGCATACATGTGAATTCCACTTGTCAACATCCACTCTGGTATTGCTCCAGTTAGCTTGTTATTGTTAAGAAACCTGATAATGTCATTAGTCAGTTGGCTTGCATAGAATTCTAAGAGTAAACAAGACATTCGGTAGCTGGGATTAATGACAGGTACTAGAAATAGACTCAAAATGGTGTATCAAAAATAAACTCACAAATATTGAAGGTACTTCAGGATTTGTAAGGTGTCTGGAAT
This sequence comes from Dioscorea cayenensis subsp. rotundata, assembly GCF_009730915.1. Lineage (NCBI taxonomy): Eukaryota > Viridiplantae > Streptophyta > Magnoliopsida > Dioscoreales > Dioscoreaceae > Dioscorea > Dioscorea cayenensis. The sequence continues at coordinate 30,984,929 of NC_052490.1, read as the reverse complement.
CGGTCCAGTCAAGGCATTAAAACTTAAATCTCTGCAAATAGAATTTTTGTATCAGCGGAAATTTTAAAAGCCATTTCACACATATTTGCTGAATATTGCGTGTGATTTTGAATAACAGACATTTTTTTTACAAAGTGATGAGTATAATTTGCACTCAATATATAGGCCTTCTTTAACTCATAATGAATTAAATTGGAATTATTTTAAACCAATTTTACTCATAATCTTATTGTTATTGCATTGTAGGAAATAAAGATATTGATTTGAAGGAAGAACATGTAAAAGGCACAAAATTGGAGGAAGAAGAGCAAAGGTTCAACAAAGAGAGAATAAGCAAAACAGTCTTTGGCGCCTAGGCGCTACCCCGATTTTTATGTTATAAAAGGGGCTAGGGTTGAGACGAAAAAGGAGAATTGGAGAGATCAAGAGACCGGGAGCGAAGATTCGGCGCGGATTCATTGTCAGGCTTTAGTTTTTAGTTTTTATTTGTTTATTTGATTATGAACCTTATTCATATGTCGAACTTTGCAAATTTTATGTTCTAAATACTTTTTCTAGGGCTACGATGTAGCAAGACTATGAAAACCTAGATTCATCTTTGTTTAATTTAATTGATGCTTGTTTCAAGACTATGTTGGATATTTTAATCTATGCTTAATGCTTGTGATTTATTGGTCACCAATTGCATGATTATTAATTTGATTTGAGACCGAGAGGTGATAATTGAATTAGGTCTTGGTTGAAATATCATACAATCATCATAAGATAGAGATATTTATGAGGTTGTATGCATCATTATAAATTTCTAAAGCTTAATGAGTTCCATAGATTCACAGTTATCTCAGAGATGATGCTAACTTATCTAGTGGAATATGCTATTAATGTTTGAGAAAGATCAATATGTAATTTAGGAAAATTTGATGACAACATAAAAAACAAACATTGATTGATTGGACTAGATGATCTAGGTGGAATTAGTCTAGGTGAACTCGGAAACCCTAGAATCTCTTGGCATTGATTTCTCTCTCTCTTGCTCTCTAGTCCTTGAATTAGATTTTCTAAACTAAATCTTTTCAACCTCATTATTAAAGTAGAATTAGGGTTACTGATTTTGGTAATTAATAAACTCAATCCTCGTGGGACGATACTCTCTTATCATTATATTACTTGTTTGCGATAGCGTACACTTGCGTTATATAAATCACAATCAACACAAAGACATTCAATCACAAAAAGATGCCTTCGATTGTGTTCATAAGCTAAATCCACAAGATTTAATTGGGTTCTTAAACTAAATGGTCAGTTTTGTCTTTAAACCAAAGACAATTGTTTAATTTAATTAGTCTTTGGTATATAACTGCACACATTGGCCATTAATTATCATTTATAGTCATTAGGCTAAGCTTGACTAGTTTCATGTACTATGTGATCTAACAAAAATTCCGCGTGTCACGTGATGCTCCAAGTACACATCATTACTCCACTTGTTCAGATTATATATATATATATATATATATTAATATGAAATTATATATATTGGAATTTATCAAAAAAATATATATATTAGATTTTATTTGTTTATTTTGATGAAAAGTGAATACCATTTTCACAATAGTTGGCATAACTTTCCCACTTCAAATTAGAGGGTGAGCGTTTTAGGCATGTCAAGCACGCTCATTTGAAAGTGAGTGTTTTTGAGAAATTACTGGTAGTCTAGTGATAATTCATCAGAAAATGTACAAGGGGATAAAGGTTTAAAATCTAATTCTCATAGTACTGCTAATCATTATTGTTCACACACTATTTAATACTGGCCCGATACTATAGAGTAATGTTTATTCATTGTATATTGGGTTTCAATGTGAATCCTTCATGGGAGGAGTCATATTCTCCATCTCTGCAGGGATGTATGGTAATGGGGATTTATCATTGTGGGGTTATAATCATTAATATATATCATTTTGAGTGTACATGGTAAACCTTCATTGCTCCACATGTTAGCCGGCCCACATAGTAAATCACTAAAGGGTTGTTAAATCATCATAATTAGTGCTTGCCACCTTTGTAAAAAAAAAAATCAAGTTTTTTTTTCTCATTTGCTTTTTAAATTTTGAAACCATTTTATAATTTTTTTTTTCAAACAAATTTTGTGAATTCACTTTTATATTAAAAAAAAGGGCCCATGTAGATGTCAAATTACTCCAAGAGATCAAGATAAAATCTTAATTGCTTTTCTTTGCAAGAAATTCGAAGGAGAAACAACCACTACTTAGTGTAATGAAATGTTATGAGAATGGTGAATGGCAGACCCAGGGTTGAATTCCTTGGTCAATAGTACTATTATAGTGCTATGCATATATTGTAGAAAATCATATAAAATACTATACTAGTACTGTAATACCCTGAACCTTTGGATACCTGTTGGAAAATATATTCAGGGTATTACTACAGTTACAGTAAGAATTTTTCTACAGAGTAATCTTGTTGAGAAACCCCAAGTGGAAATAACAAGGACCTAAGTGTAAAAGTTTATAAAAGATTTTGGGTTAAAGAGTAATAGAAAAAGGATTGATATAAAATGTTTCTGGCATCCAAGGACTGAAAGGTAAGATGGAAGGGATCTTTTTGAAATGTTGTACTATAATCCAAGGACCATTGGATAATTTAGAAGGATCTTTTGAGAATACTATTTTTGTAATTCAGGGACCATTCATGAGTTTTTTTCAGGGACTGTTTTGTAAGGAATTATGTTTTGAGGGACTAAATGTAAATTTCGGCTGAAAGTTAAATTTGGAGAAAAAAATCTAGAGCTTGAGTGTTGTTCATCTTCTCTCCACCATTTTCTTTACTGATGAACCCGAGAGTTAAAAATGAAGAAAAATGAGAGAAATTAGAGGGTTTTTAAAGAGAAAGACTTGGAGATCACGGGAGAGAGTTCACGGAGTCCTTAGTAAGGGTTATTTTGGTTTGAATGATATATAAATTTTTAGTTAAAAAGCTTGAGCAACAATGCTTGAATTTAACATGTTTTTGTGAGGGTTTGGCTTGGATTTAAGTCTTTGAAATCATGTTAGATTATTGTGGATGATTGTTTGATTGAAATTACTTTGAAAAAAACTTTTGTAAACATGATGAAATTGCTTGAAAATGGGGATGAGATTCAGGAATTCTTGTAGCGTTCTATGTAGCACCGAGATTAAAAATTTGGTTTAGTTAATTAAATTGATGATTATGATGATTAGGAGGTTAATGATAATGGTTAGATTGAAATGGGTTGAGTTAGCCAAGTTGAATTGGTTGGATCAAACCAAAGTTGCATTGAATTGATTGAGTTGAATTAATTTGGTTGAGTTGGGCTTGATCAAATCAGGTTGAGATGGTTTGGGTTTGGTTCGAGTTGATTTGGGTTAAGGGTTTTGGACTGAACCAAGTTGGTTCAAAAGGATTTTTGAATAAAAAAATTGAGTTGGTTCAAGCTGGTTCAGTTTGATTGAGTTTGGTTCAGTACAATTGAGCTTGGTTCAATGGAATTGAGATTGGTTCGGATTGGTTTAAGCGTGTTTAGTCTAAATTGAGTTGGTTTAAGTGCAATTGAAAGCCGGGTTTGATTATGCAATGTCGGATTTTTAACCGATTGGAGTGAGTGGGCCCAATAGAGAATTGATTATTATTTTTTGTATTTTTCTTTTTGAGTTTAAATATGTTATTTATTTTTTTATTATATTATTCTATTAGGTGTTGTTCAGTCTTGGGAGGGAGTTCCAGGTCTAGCAAGGAACCCAAGGACACCAGGTGAGTTGGTAGTGGCTATTATTTTAAATAATTGATTAATTATTATTATTTTGAAATAATTATTTAATGGCTAGTATTTTGAAAATAATTGTTTAAGTATTTCTTTTTTATCATGTTTAATTGGCGTATAATGTTGAGGTATACGTATATTTACTTGCTGTTGATGTTCCTGACAATCGTATTGATACATCAGTTTTCGTATAATTATACGTATTTGTGAATAGTGAAAATACATGTATATGTGATTTAATTATTCAATTCATGTATTTATTTCTATGGTTATATATGCTTTGATTTGGAATGATTTGTGAAATCATGTGAGCATTTTAAAATGTTTTTACCAACAATATTTGTGGAATTGGTTTTCATTCCCGGAATAGGAATGGTATCATGGATCCGGATTTTTACTTGGTTTTATCGATTGTTATACTTTTGACATTGGGCTTTTGTGGAAATGATGTTTATTTTTCGTGATGTGAATGCTTGTCCCGGATAAGGACCATATGTTATGATTTATACTGATTTGTATTGTTCTTTCGCATCTACATGTTGGTTTTGGATGGTGACGGCGGCTAAAGCCCGACTCTCGCGATGAGTGGGTTCCCACGGGCCGACCTTTAGAGGTGGCGTGGTGGACACAGGGTGTTGATTTGTCCGGATCGGTGGGAGCGTAGAGCCCACGATTGGATGATACATCGGGATCCCGGAGTCACCACACGGGACCGGTGGGCCAACGTCAAGGTTACGAAGACCTTGACGGCTCCCAACCTAGTCGCTGACGGCTAAGCCGGGGAGAGTTTTCGAGCTATGGATTTGAGAATGGTTTTTATATTATTAGTTATTTTTGACATTGATTTATGATGAATTTATGTTTCAAAAGTTCTTTAAAAAAATGTATTTTGCTAGAATTCGGTATTTTGGAAAAGTTGGAAAATTATTTGAGAAATTGGTATTTATATACTTTATATACACTGTATTTAAGTATTTGGAATTATTAAGCCACTACCGACCAACCGAATGTCTTTGTAGACTGCGGGAGGCGAGGAACCTAGATTACCGATCGGGTTTAGAACGAGTCAGGGTTCAGTCCAGGACTGCAGTGGGTCCCTCATTTCTTTTTTTCTTGTTATTGGTGTCATGACCTTGTAGCGGTTGTACCCATCAAAATTAGAGTAATTATATTTATTGTATTTATGTATTTGAACATGTACTTGGTAAAAAAAATTGTAAATTGTGATTTGTAGGTCCGCTTTTTGTTTAAAAAGCAGGGTGTCGGGTTTCGAGTTAAAAGGGAATTTTTAAGCGATGGGTGCCACATTTACCTCGGTAGAAGGGGTGGGTGTGACAAGTACTGTTATGGCACTATTCACGGGTTCCTTGTGGGAAAATATTGTTTCTTTCATATCAGGGTTGCATGGCAAGGGGATTTATTAACTTGATTTGATTTCTAAAATATCTTCTCGACATGCATATGGTAGGACTCTAAACCCTCATGTGCCATCTAATCGAGTTAATAAATCTCTAGGGGTCGTTAAGCCATTGTAATTGTTTGTCGCTTAACATCATTTTTGGGACGGCACTTGTCACCTTTGTCAAAAATGTGGAGGAGACTCAATCCTTAAAGTCTAAGTGGAAACCATATTGTAATACTAATTCTCCATTACATAAATGGTATAGGACCTTTGTTTATTTATTTATATTTAAAATGGTGTATAGAACATCAATTTGTATTTTATTATTTATTATTTATTATTTATTGTTATTATTATTATTTTGACGACAAACTACAGGAGTACTTATATAGATCAGGGGCATGCACGGGCTGAAAATTAATCATCCAACCTATGCACCCTCAGGGCCTCAGCTGGGGATGAGGGGTTTGGGCTGTGAACCCGCATCCACAACCAGTGATCCATTACTATTATTTTTTTTATATATCAATAGATATTCAAAAAATTAAAAAAATATATTACTGAGATGAGATAGCAAACTTACAAGTTGTAGAGCATTGTCATATTCCCAATATAAGTAGGTAGTGCATCAGTTATTGACATGTTCCTCAAAACCCTGAGTTAACCATAAACCAACATGTAAAATACAAAAGAAAAATACAATAGCCAAATTTAATCAATTAAAAGAAAATGCAAAGAACTTCAGGAACAGGAGTCGCTAAAGGAAGAACCCAAGATACAAATCAATATTATTTTATCACATGCAAATACTTTTGGTCGCTGGGTCATGCTAGGAAACAATACTGCATTTCCACATTGGGATCACTTCATCATTCTGATCCAATTTGTGACCAGCTGCCGTCCATATAATTAAATTTTTGGATTATTTTATTATTTATCTTTATGTAATATACTTCGCTCAATGTTAGGTTGATAACTTCTCTAATTATATCTCCAGTTAAGTAAACCTCTCTTTCTGTTCCATTAAAGATCAATTCTCCCAAATTACTTACAAGGAATGCATTCCTGTCATGTTCTGCAATGGTGGAAACTTCCCATCACCTCCTATCAGGTCAGAAACTTCCCTGGAACATAAACACATTTTCTAAACAGATAATACCAAGCAAAATACTTAGTTGAAAATAGAGCTAATTAATTCTTACAGCTTTCTCATGTTTCCCGATGTATAGAAGATGGGAGGAAAAGGCCCTTCCATGGAGGTGCCTAGCATCTCTCTGCATTTAAACTCAAGGTTCATGTCTATAATCATTTTAAAAAAAAAATTGAAAATTTTCACAAAATCAAAAGTCTTGGGTTGACATCTCACTCACAATTCCACTAGTTGTGTCCAATTTCCAATGAAATCAGGAATTTTGCCAGTGATGGGATTGCCACCGATTAGGCTAGGAAAAAAAATAACGGAGTTATAAGAGAAGCTTATTTAGAAATGCTGATAGATATGATATGAATCATCTACAGATCTTCAAGCACGATATCAGATGAATCAAGTAAGAGTTGCATGGGCAAATGTTTGTGCCAGGTGAATAGTTCAGATAATCAAGTCTGAATAACAATGACTTACAAGTAAATCATATTTTTAAGATTGCCCCATGACTCTGGCAGCCCCCCATTGATGGCATTTGCTGTAAGTTCACTGCAAGAAACAACATTATTATTGTAAAATTAGGTAATACTCACACTCATTTTTTTTTTTTTTTTCGAAAAGGTGGATAGATCACTTCCATTGAAACACTCACACTCATATTGATTGAAAAAAATAAAAGCAAAATAACAATAATAATATAGTAAAAATACAGAGTTTTATGTGAAAAACTCAATTAAGAAAAGACATTGACGAAGAGTCAAGAATCTCTCTCTAGTGTATCATGATCCTCGATCATTCTCTTAATTTGTAGTTTTCACGAATGTTATATATATATAACACTCACAGTATCGCCAAGTTTGTTAGATTGCCAAGAGACTGTGGAAGCGGGCCTTCAATCAAGTTACTTCCCAAATATCTATGACAAAAAATAAAAGTAAATAAACATGAACAAAAGAAGAAGTTCAAATTAAATGAAATGGAAAAGATAAGTAAGTGGCACATACAAGGATTCAAGGGTAGTGATCCTACTGAGCTCATTAGGAATTCGTCCAGTAATGCAATTTCCCGTAAGCACACTACAAATTAGAGAAAATATTTATGATGGAGTCCGAAGGGCTTCGATTATAAAATGTTCCATGAAACTTACAGGTCGATGAGAGGTATTGAAGCCCACACAACAGGGATAGTGCCATTGAGATAATTCCTACTGAGATCTCTGTCAATTAATTAAGCAGAGCACAATTGTTAAATCAAGTGAGAAGGTAATAATTAATGAATGATAAAGTTAGTAATAAGAAATAAGTAATTACATGACTTGCAAGAAAGTGAGATTAGAGAACTCCCCGGGGAGGGAACCAGTGAGGTTTTGGCCAGTGAGGACGATGCTAGTGACGTGGCAGTCATTGGCCTTGCATGCGCTGCACGTAACATTGGCCGTCACATCCCGGTTGGAGTTGGAGGGATCCACCCATCCGGAGGTCCCACTGCATGGGTTTACAGTGAAGTTCCAATGCTTACCCAACTTCTCCCCAATCTTCTTTAGTGCGTCCACTATTCACCATAATCACTACTCGGTTATTAGGGCATCTCCAATCCACAACTCCAAATTTTTATCCCAAATTTCAAATTTAATTATGTTACAATAAGTTATACTCCAACCACAAACCCCAAATTTATTATTTCACCTTTTTTTTATTATTCTTTTTAGTTTTTACATTTTTTAATATTATTACTATTTAATTTAAAAAAATATTTGAAATTAATCATTTTATTATTTAATAAAAAAGACTTGAAATTAATCATTTTATCATTTAATAAAAAATACTTGGAATTAATCATTTTACTGAAGAAGAAAATTACAAATAAAATAGCTATAAAAGAGTTTAAAAAAGAAAATAAGATCTTGACTACAGATTTGAGTATAATTACTGATCCTAATATTCGTGCTTATATTTAATCTGAACAAGCACAAATTATGCAAAAGGATGACATTTTCAACAACCACCTCCTTCAACCTAGAATCTCTTTGAAAATTATTTTGACAATTTAGGTGGTAGTGTTGCTGATTTACCAGAATATTAGTTTTAATATAATTAGTTTTTACATTGTATTAGCTATTATTAAGGTTATTTTCAATAAAATTTTAACTATTCCAATTTCATAAATTTATCATAAATTAATTTAATTAATAATTTTATTAATTAATTAATTGCACACAAATTAATATTGTAGGCATATAATGACTACTTCTAATTATATTAATAAATTATCAAATTTATAATTTTAATTACAATAATAATAATATAAAAAATTGTTTAAAAAGCTAATATTTATGTGGGACGTCAAATTCGGGGTCACAATAGTGTGACCCAAAATTTGGGATCATCCAATACTAAACCCCAAATTTAGGGTCAGATTTGAGTGTCAACCCATACCCATATTTGACCCTAAATTTGTCAAATTTGGGATTTGGGGGTTACATTGGAGAAAGTCTTAGTAACACTTCATATTTTGTGTTTCTTGTGATTTAAATTTTTTTTATTATTACCCATATTGTTAAAACATATTTAAGCATATAAAATGATAGTTTGTATATTATATAACATGCAAAATACTCTTTTATATTCTTTCAATGGTTGTAAATACTCATACAAGGCCAACTACTTTGTAGTTTATTGGCATTTGATTCCCTACCCATAGATATATACATTAAAAAGACACAATAGTATATAACATAAATATCCTTCTTGAGGTTTTTTTATACTTTAACATGACAAAAAAATATTTATTTTATAAAATTGAGTTCAAATAATTTTGAAATTTATCTTGTTATTTATTAAAATAAATTAATTACAATAATTAAAAATCAAATAAACATTAGAAAATAAATAAGCAAAACAGAAAAAGCCTCAAACGCCACACAAGGTGGCAAAGGCTGAGAATCTTTAAAAAAATGTTTATAAAAAAAATTATTCTTACTGCAAAATCTTTTTTTTTTTTTCCTTCTTACTTTAAAGTTAAAAATGGTGATTATTGTCAACCATTGGATAGCCCAATGGTATGACATCAAAGTATAAAAGGGAGGTCATGGGTTCAAATCTCTCCCCGAACAGATCTGCCTGCTCATCCATATTGCTTTATACTATCTGCTTTTTCAAGATCTTGCTTTAGTATTGTTTCTATTCATAAAAACGGGTGCTTGTCGTCTATTATTCAAAAAAAAAAAATGGTGATTATTTTTGTCAAAATTAATTTACTTTTTTTAAATAGATAAACCATGATCTTTAATAAAAGAATTCTTTCTTTATTCCTACTTAAAAAAAAGGTCTTCATATTTTCCCCCTTTTGAAGAAGCCTCGTTTTTTTTTACTTCTTTGTAAAAACAATGAAAAAAGAAAACTCATACCATCTAACTGCTTAGCTTGAGGTGGCAGGATTGTTTCACATAGAGAGTTTTTTTCTCAATAAAATAAATAAATCACAAGCTATATGAAAAAGAAAGACATGAGTGATGTCATAAAATTATATAAATTATAAAAATAAATATCTCAATGTAAAAAATTGAGAGTTTAATTCACAAGTGGTTGAGGCATAAATAGAGTGTGTAGTAACTTGTCACACTATAAAAGAATAAATACATAAATAAAAACAGGTTTTTTTTATTACAGGCAAAAAATTCATAAAATTGTATAAATTACAAAGAAAACCAGAAAAAAGAAGTTTTCTATATATATACTTCCAATAAATTGTGGTTTAGCTATTTTTTCTAATATATATATATTATAAAGCTGTAGCTGATATCCAGTTTTACGGCCCAAGGAGAGAGTGATGATCATATATCAAGATGTTCTCATGATCATTCTTGTCATATGAATAACGTGAGGGGACTAATTAAATAACCTGTCTGTGATATAATCTTTTGATCCCGTCGGAAGTGGTTTAACAAAGATCACCTATTTAAATAATCTTATGATCTATCATATTATATAATGTGAATGACGAGAAGAAAAACAGGGTTAATATACCTTCACTTTGAGGTAGGGTTTGGGCCTGGCACTGGACAGTCTCAGAGCAGCTCCAAACCAACACACAGAGAAAGAGAAAGAGTGGAACAAGCACATGACCGAACTTCATCTCCTCCTATAATTATCTTTACTAGAGTAAAACCATCATCTTGGTTCTTGAGCGGAGATGCCTTTCTTTCCTATCTAACCTTGTTCACACCATCCAAATATTGACGAACCCTCAGGTCCCTCCTCATTTCCACAAAAGCATACTAGTATTGGAAGTGGGCCCTGGTTTCTAAGAAAATATCCAACGTCACTACGTCACTATTAGTGAGCCACTTATTAATCTTAGTATGTTTTTCCTATTATTTGATCTTCAATTATCAACATGATATATTTGTTTTTACTAATAGGTGACAAATGTTTTCTATTTAAGAAATTATCTAAGGGACAGACAGATACTGAGATGCACATATTATGGTGGTTTACAGACCTCCTAAAAAAAATCCCCCTGCCCTATAACTTTGGAGGGGATAAAACCACTTTTCTTCTACAGGGGAACCATATCTATGTAATGAACAATATATAAACAGTATTAAGCCCAAGTGTACATTACATGAACAGTACATAAATAGTAATACCAGGGGAAGGATTAGAACCAGTGCCCTCCCTCTTGTACTCTTTGTGTCATACTATTGGGCTATCCAATGGTTGACATCATCAACATGATATTGATATCATCAACACTATTGATAAATTTTTTATAAATTAAATAAATCATAAATTTATTAAAAGATAGTTATATATATATATATAAATAGATATTGGATCCACTAGGTGTGAAAGATGATAGATGAAAATAAAAAGATAAAATACAATGAAGCACTAACAACATATAAAAGAGCACAACAGGGCAAAGACACCCACAATTGAATCGCTCTCCTACCCGAGTGTATCCATCAGACCTAGTCTATATTTTAATTCTCCACAAACTTGTCAATTCTCCATTTTAATTTTCCACAGATAAAACAAAGTCTTTAATACCTTCTTCTAATCACGACAAGAGGCACTGAAGATCTTAGAATCCTCAAGCTGATTCTACTCCTTTTTGATGGACTTTACGGCTTGAAGGTCAACTTTAAGAAAAGTTGCCAATACTTTACCATGCGTGGCCTCACTCCGGCTGAGGTAGGCACGGTGACCCTAAACTACCCGGTTAACCTACTCCCAGTGACTTATCTTCGGGGGTTTGTTCTCGGGGTTTCGACCCAGAAAACAAGACTGGCTCAATCTCACCCTATCTATCAATAAACGGCTGGCGTCTTGGAAGACCCGGTAGCTTTCTCTTGGGGGCGGATTATTCTGGTCAACTTGGTTCTTTCCTCGATTCTCACTTACTGGATGCCTGTGTTTAAGCTGCCCAAATGGGTAAGTAAAACTATCGACAGAACACAGAGGGATTTCATCTGAAGTGGTTGCGACCTTTCTAGACCCAAAAGCAGATTAGTGGCATGGAACCAAATTTGCAAGTCTAAAGAACAGGGAGGTTGGGGCATTCTTAGTCTAGTAGACTTCAATGATGCTCTTTTGGGTAAATGGTGGTGGAAGTTCTCGGAGATCACCAACACCTATTGGTCGAAGATCATTGCTTTGAATTATGCTCCTAATGGTAGTTTGATCTATCTCCTTCACTTCATGCCTAAGCCATCTTCTTTATTCTAGAAAGACTTGCTAAATTGTATAGCTGCTTTCCTTGCCAATATTAAAACCTCTATCAAGGATGGGAGGGATTTTCGCTCTGGATCGACAGGTGGTTAGACGATTCCATGCTGAAACATAAATGGATTGACTTGTTCACTTGATGGAGGGATCCTCTCAGCTCAGTTGAGGATTTCTTTATTTCTGAGCCAAATTCAAATTTTCCTAAGCTTCTCTCGATTCGAGAATCGCTCATCCATGGCTTATCCCAAGGAAGAGACTCTGTATCATGGAGATGAAGCACTAACGGTTTTTCAGTGAAATCTTTCTGCACCTTCCTCAATGATAGTGGTATCCGCTGCGCTTTTGGCAAAACACTTTGGAAGGGTTTCACCTATTGAAAATTAAGGCATTCTTCGGGCTTGCTCTGCACAACATAATCCTCACTTAGAAAAACTTAGCTAGGAGGAGATGCAACCATATCTCAACTAGCACCTGTGTCCTTTGCAATGCAGCAGTGAAGGTGTCAAACCATCTTTTGATTTGTTGCCCCTTTGCGGCGTTCATTTGGGCACACTTTGCTGCGCTCTTTAGTTTTGTACCACTTACCACCCTGTCTAAGGCTTGGTCTTTTGGAGTGAGGCAGGGGGCTCCCTCTTTTAAGCATCTGGGAAATCTCCTTATCAGGGCAATCTATTGGGATATTTGGACAGAGCGCAATAATTCCATCTTTACATCTGTTTCTTTAGATTTCCATTCTATAATATGTAAAGGCAACTCCTTATCTATTGCTTGGATTAATGTAGCCCCTACATCGTCTAGGCCCCGCCTCCAGGAGTCTTTCCTGGTAATCAATCGCAACCTAGTTTTTGCGGGATCAAGGACTTCTCCTCCCCCATCATGCCAGCTCTAGAAAGTGAGCTTGATGACCACCAGCCTGATGGTACCGCTATAATCTGAGCTGCACTGATTAGCGGGCTGCTTGCTGGCTTGCCTCCTGTTGTTCTTTTGTCTATGTCTTTCTTTTTTTGTTGGTGTAGTCCCTTTGTTCCGTTTCGATTCATGTTTCACTTCTAGTGACCCAGTTCCTTGTCCTATTTTGTTCTTCTGTTTTGTTCTTTTTTGTTGTCATTTTTCTCTAGTTTTTTACTCCCCGTTTCTTTTAATGCATTATGGTTTAACCACTTTATTAAAAAAAAAAAAGTCTCTAATACCATAGACTTTGCAATATCAGACAATGCTAGTTTTTACATTTTGGAAGTAATTAATGAAATTTTATTGGTGTCCTTGCATCACTTTCAACTCTCTAGTTCTTGCACAACATATATTCATTAGATTTATTTAACTAACATATCAAATTAAATACCAAAACAAAGTAATTAAAAGAAATAAACATTCCAAATTAAACGTTGTTAGAACAACATTCCGGTCCCCTTTGCTCGATTGAAATATAAGTTCAACTCTCTATCCTTATGAAGGATGAGAGAGCATATATATATGATCATTGAAAGTGCTCCTCATTGATAGAGCCACACTCCAGAAAAGGCCTTCCCATGTGCACATCTCCATGGTAGTAGTGGTTTGTTCACCTTAAAAATAATTTTTTTTTTTTGGAATAAAGTGGATAAACCACTAATTTATTAAAAAGAAGGAAACAGAGGAGTACAGTAGGAAAGGTCGCGAACAAGAAAAGTCTAAAATAAAATAACAAACTGAAATCCTCACCAGGGATGAGGAAAACAGTGAGCAAAATCAAGACAGGAAGAAAGATAAAATGAGACAAGCTGGGACGGCGAAGTCAACCGTCTGGAGACACAGGCCTGCCCAGCAATAAGGATAGGAGGACTAGTCCTGACCTTAAAAATAATTTAAAAGAACATAAATAAGTTTATTGAAAATACAAAATAAATATCCATTTTACCACCCCCTACATCCATTTTTTCATGCTGAAGTTAAGGATTCGATCCGTATTTTATTCATATTTTTCTAAAATATTAATTAAAACCAAAAAGAAAAAAAAAGAAGATTAGGTTTTTGTGCTAAATGGTAAAAAAATTATACCATCTCTTGTTGAACAAAAGAACTTTAAAAAGAAACAAATAAGAAAAATGGAATCTGGGGTTCGGGGTTCTATGAGCGAAAACATACTATATGAGACAAAGTAGAAAGAAACTAGAAAGTTGAGATTATATGAGTTATACTATCATTATTTGAAGAAGCTTGGAGTTTATAGGACCTCGTGGAGCGAACTCTGGTGGGGTTACAACATCCGAGGAGGCACCGTTTATGGGCATGGGCTAGAGTTCTTCTGGGGGCTGGAGGAAGTCCTACTTAATTCCTCATCTTGTTGCTGTATTTTGTCTTTTCGTTTTTGTTGTACCATATCTTGTGTTTTATTGTTTCCTCCACTGCTAGTTATGTGGAGGCTTTCTATACTTGTTCCGTTTTAATGAATGTGGTTCATCTAGCTTTTTATTATACTGTCATTCCGATGATTGTCGAAAGAGGTAAAAAGTTGACTTTGTGAATATTTTAGGAGGAGCATTTTTATAATAATTATTTATTTTAATAATATTTTTTGTAAAACGCTCCATATTTTTATTTATTTGCATAACATTAAAGATCATAAAAACACTTTCCATTGATATTTTTCATTATTTATTAAAAATTAAAAACAAATGCACCACCATCCATTATCGCTTACATGTATCACTAAAGAAAAAAGATTAGTTGAAATTACCTCAACAAGTGGGAGGTTGAAGAATCAACTCCTTTTTATAATTTTTTTTATGAATTGTATGAATTATAAATTCATTAAAAATTGACAAAGCAAGTACAAAAAGACCAACCAACAACAACAAAAAAAAATAGTTAAAAATAAAAGAGTACAATATAGTTCAAGCAACAACAATGTCCATTGGAGGTGAAACCATCAAAAAAGAAAATACAAAAAAGGCCTAGGGTGCAACCAAAGAGTGTACTAGGAGCTCGCTAGTGACATGTGCAAGACCATCATCAAGGTTGTGTGTATCAAGCATGGAAGGCACTGAGAACTAGATTCTCTTCCAAATAGCAACAGATGATTCCTCAATCCTCTATATTTTGACTACATGAATTGCACAAACCCAAAAAAGAATGTGTTACTAATGTCCAATAATAAAAAAGATAAAGACATCACCAGTAGAGTTAAAAAAGGAAGTATTTCTTTTAAGTCAAATTTGCTAAACAAGGCCCTTGCACCAGCCATTCCACAGTTCAGTCAGAGAATTAGGGGTGCTGTGCAGATTTAGAATATGTGCAAAATGATTCCAAAGAAATGTTGTTGTAGGACAGCGGAGGAAAAGATGATCCACTGTTTCAATCACACTGTAGCAAAGGATGCAGGTCGTTGTTGGCAGGTTATTACAGCCCCTCCTAGCGAGATTGTCTATGGGTGAGCTTTTTATTATCCCAGGCCAACCAGTTGAAAACATTGACTTTCTAGGGATAGTAGGGGTGACCCCGCATTATTGTCCTTCGTCAATTAAGAATTTGTAGAAGGATTGCACCAAGAAAAGTTAGATTAGTGCTAGTTTCCATATCCTATTGTTGCCCCTCCTTTTTTTCTTATAATGTGAATACGCCATCTTACGTACACACATACTTTTTATTATTACGCTTGCGATTATGCATTAAGAGAGCACTCAACTCATCCACCTTATATATATATATATATATATATATATATAAGATAGAGAATTAATTATTAATATATTTTTATTGGCAATTATAAGCATAATTTTGATCACATCATATTTATTTTAATTAATACAAATTAAATTAATTATTCAATTACATTTGTTAAACACAAATTCAAATTCGAAATCACAAATCTAACTTATCCAAACTTTTTCTTTTAAAATTTCTTGCAACTGCATAAAAATCATGAGCTACATTGAAAAACCAAGCATAGAAAGAACTAAAGCGAATAACCACTACTTGATGAAGTGGAGTGTTATGAGGATAGTGAATGAGTCGACCTACGGTTGAATCCCTAGGTCAAAAATACTGTTATAGCATTGTATAATACTGTATACAACTGCAGATTACTATAACAACAAAACTGTTTGTTCAATGTTTACCGGTCCACTATGAGAGGATGTCATTTCTCTCCCTTCAGGATTACATGACAGGGGATTCATTAACTCAGTTTGGTTCATGAAACATCTTTTGAGTGTGCATATGACAGGACTTTAATCTCTCCATATGACATCTTGCTAAGTTAATAAATCTCTAAGAAATTGATAAGCCACCATAACAGGTGTACTACCATATCTGTTTGTGGTTTAATATTTCTTGTGAAGCCGGGCTTGCCGCTTTGTAAAAAAAAATAAAGCTACTAGGAGTATTAAAGGTTGGTTACTTTTTTAAAAAAAAATTTAAATGGTTCAATTTTTTGAGAGCCTATTAAAAACAAGATATATATAAATATCTATCGCAAGACCGCCGGTGGGTTTAACAAGAAACAGAGAAAGAGAAAGAAGTGAAAAGTCTACCTCAAGAGAAAGAAAGCCTCTGGTCATTGATGTCATGAAAAGGAATGAAATACCTTCATCAAATCAGAGGACTAGAGACGATATAAAATCCTTAATTAATTTTATAAAATCATTAAAGGAAATTAATTAAAGACGGGAGTGCAGCTGGTGTTTAACTATTTTCTTGTATGTCACTTCAATACAGCTCATGATTTTAAATCTTTATTGAAGCCTGAGGACGAGAACTTTAAATTTTCTCTTTCTCATATATATACTTATATATATATATATATATATATATATATATATATATATATATAATTGTATATATATGACAAATGTGGACCTGCTGCTTAGGGTGTTTGTCAGATGAAAATTCAAAATCCAATCATAACATTCTATGTACACGTCAATTACATATATTTGGAGGGAATCAAATTTTTAATCTCCTGCAAAAAAATAAATATATTATTTTACAATTTCTTTTCTAATAAACATGGTATGTTAGAAAATGCTCAAGTGAAATCATGTGCTAGTGCCATGGATGATGGACTTTTATTGTTGATAATGAAAATTTTATCACATGCCATCCTTGTTTAAAAAAAAAAAAAAGTAGATAAACCACTATTATATTAAAAAGGTTTAATTACTATACATCGTCCCTCAGAATTATGTACTTTTCTGCTCATTTAGTCCTTTACGATATTTTTTAGACTGATTAAGATCTACGTATTTAGTCGAGATGGGTCATTATAATTCACAGCGATGTAGATGCGTAAAGTGTAGAATCAGAAGGACTTAATCAGACTCTAAAAAAATATTACCGCGACTCAGAATGACCCAACTCAACCAAATATAAGGACTTAATTATACCTAAAAATATTAGAAGGACTAAAAAGACCGAAAATACACAATTATAGAGGCATGTATAGCAATTAAACATATTAAAAACAGAGAATGAACAAATCAGGGGAACAAACAGAATAGAAAATAAAAAACAACCCAAAAGAACAACCACAGGGAGTGGCTCACACGACCACAAATGCCACAAAGAAACACCCGAAGAGAAAACAAAACCAACTCAAAAGCATCCTCCAGAAGTGGAGAGTCTGGGTACAAAATCAATATATTGATCCTCAAAATATGGGTGATCTTTAATTTTGATTTTAAAAATTTCAATAATTATTTTTAAAATAAATAAATAAATCATGAAGAAAGTATATTAAAAAAAATTAGTTAAACCATAGAAATAATTATTAGAATAAAGGATATCATTCATTCCTTTAATACATAAGTTTGCCCTTCATTAAGATATAATATTGAGTTGAGTTTCATAATCTATATTTTGAGAATTCATTATAGAATTCATTATATATAATAGTTATATGGCCAACACTTCTTAGTATTTTGGCACATAATCCTTTTTGCATGATGTTCATATTTTTATTAAAGAGTCAGATTGAAAATATTAAAGAGTCAGATTGAAAATTCTGCACATAGATGAGTTAAGATATTAACTCCTCACTTATGCACATCCCTGATATAGTTTATCCACGTTCGTAAAAAAAAAAATGTAATTATGCGCCATCATCATTCAACCAATATAGTTTGTATGAGATGAGATTATTTTAGAAAATAGAAGGTTAATAGTCCGCCATCATTATTTTTGGTTAGAGAGAAATTATTTTAAGATATTTCTCTTTTTAAATATATATATATATATATATATATATATATATATATATATATATATATATATATATATATATATATATATGTAATGATTATGTTCTTATTTTGATTTGGTATTGAAAAAATAATCCGACAACCAATTTTTGTTTGAATAATATATGACAAGCGTCTTTTTTTATGATCCGACAACCAATTTTTCTCTCAAAGAACTACTCTTTAGATAACTTTGAGCAGTAGAAAATAAATTGTGCTCTCATATGGTCCTGCTGAGAGAACAATAAACGTGACTTATCCAAATTTATAAAAAAAAAAACATTATACTTTCATAAAATAATAATAATAATAATAATAAATCTCATTTATTTATATTTTTATACCATTAGGCCGATTGAAAGAGTCAACACTCCCTCTTCAAATTGAAAGGCCAAGATTTACTAATGATTTATAAATGTGTATATACATGTATATAGTATGTACATGGAAAAAAAGATAAATTGTAAATTTAAATAAATAAATATATATATATATATATATATAAAGACAAACGCAAATAGAAATGCTTACCACTTTGGGGTTGTTCGGGTTTGTTTGTTTTCTTTTCTTTTCAATAAATTTATGATTTATCTTATTTATTTAAAAATAAAAATAAATAAATGTTTACCACTAAAAATGATTATAGGTCCAAAATTAAATCAAATAAAATAACTTTAAAATAAAATATAATGACATCCAAAATATAATCATTTTGGATTAGATTCATGAAGGAAAGTAAAAAGGAAGAATGGGTTAAGCGGGTCAATATGAACCTTTCCCTTTTTTCACTTAATTTTTTTAATTTAATAAAGGAAAAGAAAAAAAAAATTTAGTTTGACCCTTCAAAACTTCACTTGACCCAATTTCAAATGCTAGAAGTAACCTCCAAATAATTTTATAACTTTTTTTTAAAAGAAATAATGCCTTTAATTTTTTATATAGCCTCATTATTATTATTATTATTATTATTATTATTATTATTATTATTATTATTATTATTATTATTTATTTATTTTTTTATTAAAGTGGATAAACTACAAATTTATTGAAATATAAGAATAGCAAGTACAATAAGAACAACATAAAAGAAACTTGCAACAACATGCCAGGAAACCAAAAAGGAGAATTTGTCACCATAGGTGATAAAATCCAAACAGGAAACGGAAAAAAAAGAGGCAAACAAAGATAAGAGGAAAGAGTCCACCGGGAAGCGACAAAGGTCTATTTAGACTGCCAAAAACATCCGCTAGATCAGGCGAAGACTACTCCATGTCGTTGGAATTTTCCTCTGGCCTCGCATTCAGGAAGACGAGCGAGCACTTCAGCTTTTGAGTTGATTCCGCTAGAACTTGGAGCGGGTCCCTAGCTGCAGAAATCTAATCCAGTAACATATGAATGTTTTTAATTATTACTGTAAGTGAATTCATAGAATGAAAAGTAAATATTCACTTGTTTCTTTCAAGCCAAATGTTCCAAAAATTGCCCAAGCAAGAAGGTTCCACATCGTTCTTTGTTGAACCTCTATGAAAGAAATTCTGGAAGATCAGATCTCTAAAGATAACCTATGAGAAGCTAAGTTTAAGGTACACTTAATAAATCATGTATTACATATGTTTCCTTTTTTCTCTCTTCTTTAACCAAATAAGATTTATCCTTTTTTTTTATTCTTTCTTTCTTAATTTTCTTTATATTTTTTTATTTTAAACATTTTCCATCATCCATCCACCATAACATTTCAAAATGCCCTGCATTTCAAGATGAGCATCTTTGGACAAGGAACGCCCATAACTTCATGTGGATGATCAATATCCATCCATTTCTTTCATAATTAAATTACATTGGCCATTATGAAATGGTGTCACTATCAAGGCTATTAATTCTATATATGAATTTAATAATTATTGACTGACTAATTGCAGCCAAAAATTTCCACAAGAAATACATGCAAGTCTCTTTTATTTATTCTATAGCTTTTTGTTTTTCAGTGAAACACTCTTTCCCCAACATTGTTAAAGAACTATCATTAAAATATATTACTCTAATAAATGAATTTTATGTCAAAATATCTCTTTCTTTTTTTTTTATGAAAAATGGATAAACCACTGATTTATTGAAAAAAAGAAAACAGTACAGGGATAAAATTCTCTCACCAGAAGTGAAGGAGAAAAGTACAATAAAGCAAATGAAAGAAAATAACAGGAGGTAAAAGCATGTTCAGGCGGAAGACACCGTCTGGCATCTCAGGCCTGGTCAGAAGATCTGGTGGTGCAACAACTCTTATGGGTGGTCATGATCGAGATCGCCGGGAGGATTTGAAGCGCTTGCGCTGAAGAAGTCAAGAGAGCGCTTGATTTTCTGTGATGCTTCATTGAGTGTTTGTTGATGTCTATCCGCTGCTGTTAGGAACCATGAAAGAAGCATATTATTAGTTTTAAAAATTATGTTTAAATGTGGTAAATCAGTCTGTTGAAAGATACGAGAGTTCTTTTCAAGCCAAATATTCCATAAAATTGCACGGGAAATGAGGTCCCAGAGTGGTCGGAGTCGAGGTGCAAGGGACAGAATCCAGGAGGTCCACAATATCGGGATGGATTATGGAAGAGAAGATGAATCTAAGGATTGAGTAAAGAATGCCGAGATGCGTTTGGAGAATTCGCAATCGATGAAAAGATGTTGAATGTTCTCGGTACCGTTGTGACAGAGGACACAGGTGTCAGTGGAATTTTGGAAATTACAACCTTTCTTGAATAAGCTAGAGAGAGTGAGGATCTTGTCTTCTCCAGCTAGCCAGCAGAACAGAGTGATTTTGCTAGGGTTACGACTCTTCCAAAAAAGGGGGTACAGTGGGCTGCGGGTTCCACCATCAATCAGATATTTATAATAGGATTTAACTGTGAAAGTGCCACTTTTTTCAAGGTTCCAATTAAGAGAGTCATTCTAAGTGTGAGAACATTCTGGGATAATATCGAGAAGAGGAGATAGTGTGTCTTGTGTGGCCGTATGAAATAAGTGATCTGTGTTATTAATAAATTGTGAGAATTGCCTGATAGTAATCCAAGGAGCTTTACAATCATTGAAAAGGTCAGGCCAATGGTTTCTTAGTAGGATTCCTGCGTGCCAGCGGTCAAACCAAAGAAAGGTATTGGAGCCACTATTGATCTTTTTAGAAATACAGGATCGGAAGGAGGGAAGAGTAGAAGTCACACCCGCCCAGAAAAAAGATTTATTTCTGGGTGGGTTGTGGAAAAGGTTTCCGTTTATATCTCTGATAGAGTAATTGACATGAATAATTTTGGCCCAACCACAATTTGGGTTGCAAGAAAGTTTCCACCACCATTTTCCAAGTAAAGCATTGTTGAAGGTCTGAAGGTCAAGGATACCCCAACCGTCCATATCTTGCGGTCTAGTAATCCTATTCCAGGCAATTAATTTGATACCTTTGGGGCCCAAGTCAGGGCCTTTCTAGAGAAAATCTCTCCGAATTTTGTCAATTTTCTTGATCACCCATGCAGGAAATTTGAAAACCGACATCCAGTATACAGACATAGAGGAAAAGACAGAATTTACAAGAGTTAAACGTCCACCAAGCGATAAATAGTTTGCTTTCCAGGAAGTAAGCCTCGAACGAACCATGCCAGTGATAATAGCCCAGTCATTCCGTCTAGGTCGTCGACCAGAGAGAGGAATACCTAAGTAAGTGATTGGAAGGCTGCTACGGGAACAGTTAAGGATTCTAGCAGAGGAGTGATGGGATTGGAAGCCGTAGTTAGAGGAAAAGAGGCAGCTTTTAGAGTAATTAATTGTCAATCCAGAAGACCCCTCATAAAGATACAATATAAGTTTGATGATTTTTAGGTCTTCATGTCCTCCAGTAGGAAAGATTAGGAGGTTATCAGCATATTGGAAGTGACAAATACTATCAGCATGATTCAGAGGGACCCCAATCAAGACTTTGGATTTGAGCGCATGGAAGAACATAGCGCTCAAAACATCAGTGACCAGGGCAAAGAGTAAAGGAGAAAGGGGATCACCTTGCCTTAGACCTCTTTTACAACGAATGTAACCCTGGGTAGTTCCATTGATAATGAATTGAGCCTTTGCAGTGCTAAGGATGGAGTTGACCCAAGAGAGCCATTTAGGTCCAAAGCCTCTTGCGGCTAGAATATTAAGTAGGAAGTTCCAGTCTACTGAATCAAAAGCTTTTGCAAAATCAACTTTAAAAATGTGACCAAGGCGTTTTCTTTTTTGGAGATTGAAAATGACTTCTTGAGCGCCAACAATATTGTCCGCAATACATCTGCCCTTGATGAAACCAGATTGTGCATCGTCAACTAATAAATTGATTACTGTACTAAGACGATTAGCAAGTATTTTGGAGATGATTTTACAAGTGGAATTGATAAGGCTGATGGGACGGTAATCCGCAACAATGGCAGGCGAATTAATTTTAGCAATAAGAGCGATATGAATCCAGTTAATACGCTCAAGATTAATGGTACCCTCATAGAAGTCTTCGCAAAGTTTGACAATTGAGGGTTGGAGTAGGGTCCAGTGTTTTTGAAAGAAGAACATGGGAAAGCCATCCGGACACGGTGATTTGTCGGGGTTGAGACCAAAAAGCGCAAGTTTAATTTCTTCAGGGAGTGAAAAGGAATTTCAAGTCGTGAGAGATCGATTCTTCCCTTTTGATTAAAAAAAGGAAGTTCCGATCAAGGAGGAATCTATTTGGTAACGAGGTGCCAAAAGGTCGAGCGGTAGTGGTTTGTGAAGATTCTACCGATATGCTCGTTGCCAGTTATCCAATGATCCTCCTGAAGAATGCGAGGGATAAGATTTCTATTTCTCCTTCTGTTAGCGACGTTGTGAAAGAATTTTGTATTGGAGTCCCCTTCTCTAAGCCAAGTAATTCTAGAGCGTTGCTTCCAGTAAATTTCTTCCTGATTTAAAATGGTGTAGAGTTCAGATCGGATTTGAGAAAGACGGTTAGACTCATCCTCAGATAATGGTCTGGTTTCTCCGATAATGTCAATGGAATGTAATTCATACAGGAGATTACATTTTAGGATCTTGGAAGCGCAAAAGGTGTTTTTGGACCAGGTGCGGAGATTGGATTTTAAATGAGCAAGTTTCTTGGATAAGATAAACGCTCCGCAACCAACAGGATTAAGTTCTGACCACCAATCTTGAACAAGAATTGTGATATCAGGATTGGTATACCAGAATTTTTCAAATTTGAAGAGTCGGGATCGCTTAAAGTGTGTTCCAAACTTGAGGCAGATGGGAGAATGATCTGAACCAAATTTGGGGAGATCAAATTGGGTAGATCTGGGATATAAGGAATCCCAATCATGAGAATAAAGAAATCTGTCGAGGCGGACCCAAATAGGATTAGATTGTCCGTTAGTCCATGTGAATTTTCTCCCACTAATAGGGGGATCCATGAGATCAAGCTCACTTAGGAGGTCCTGGGAAGTGATGATATCTCTAGGATTAGAGATGCCGTTATTTTTGTCTTCAAGGGAAAAGACCGTATTGAAGTCTCCACAGACGATCCAGGGAGTTGATATAAGGTTTCTTAAAGTTCGGAGTTCATTCCAGAAATCAATATTAGAAAAATAAAAACAGACAAACACATATTTTTCTTTTTTTTCATAGGTGAGTAATAAACTTATTTAAGCTTTTTTTTATAATATAGATAAGTGCAGTCATTAAGGCTCACAGGAGGGGTATGTATGGTATCGCAAGGGTTTGAGACAAGGTGATCTCTTATCCCACTCTTTTTTGTTCTTGTTACCGATGTACTCAATAACATGTTCACCCATACTTTGCTTTTTGGAGTAGTCTATGGGATGCCATTAGGAGACCAAGTGCGAGTTTGTAACCTGCAGTACATAGACAACCTTTTAGTCATTTCCACAAACGGAATGGAAGATCTTAGAATCGTTAAGCTGATTCTCTACTTGCTTGAGGGACTATCAGGTCTCACTACAAACCTTGCCAAAACGTGCCTCTACTCTACACGAAAAGACTGCCACCTTGACATGGTTAAAGCTGGTACGCTGAACTACACCATGGGTTTACTACCTATAACCTACCTAGGCATCCCAATTTGTGGCAACAAGCCGAGAAAACAAGATTGGGATTTGCTAATCAAGAAAGTGAGAAGCAAGTTATCAACCTAGAAAGCTAGTCAGCTGTCTTTGGCGGGAAGACTCGCCTTAGTCAATTTAGTTTTGTCAGTGGTGCCTACATACTTGTTGTCCATCTCTAAGCTACCAAATTGGGTGATCAAAGTAATATATCGAATCATTAGGGACTTTCTCTAGATAGGTCCGGATATTGACTCCCCAAATGCAGATTGGTTAACTAGGAAAGCATTTGCATACAGGGCAAAGGAGCATGGTAGATGGGGAATTATGAACTTAAGAATTTTTAATGCGGCACTCTTGGGTAAGTGGTGGTGGAAGTTTGTGCACAATACTGACTGGTGTGGAGTACATGTTATAAGATTCAAGTATGGAGTTTTCAGTGGGAATCTCCTTGAAAGGCAAAGAGGAAGATGCTCCTTCTTATGGAGTGGTTTTTTAAGCTATCGACCTGGTTTAAAAAACTGCATTACCCACACCATTCAGAAGAATGGAACACCTACTTCGTTCTGAAGAAACAGATGGTTTGGTGGGCGACCCCTATGAATTTGTGGCCGGAAGTTTTTGTTGAGTCACTATGGCTTGCAGGATTTGTCAAGAACCTTAACTCTCTATTAGAAGAGCTTCCTTTTAATAGAGAGCTGGAGCCAAGTGATTACCTGCAAAATATTACTACGACAGATGATGGAGCTCATGACAATGCAAGTTGGGGTGGTCCCTATCCCATATGGAACCTTATCTGTTAAGTCCTATAATTTTATAAATGATGAAGGTATTCGTTGCCCAGTGGCAAGCTTCTTCTAGTGTAAGCCTTGCCCCAAGAAATTAGTTTGTTCAATTGTTTGGCGTGGAAAAAGAAGATTCTCACTATAGAAAATTTAGCCTGAAGAAGATGCAACAAGCTCCCCACTACCACTTGTGTTTTATATCATGTGGCATGCGAATCAATCGATCATTCGTTTATTCAATGCTCTTTTGTGAAGTAGATTTGGAGCTATTTCTTATAGCCTTTTTAGCTACCGGAATTACGTAATTCTCTTGATGAGATTTGGGGTTTCTGGAGGTCCAAGATATTTTCTCCAAAGAGACATATGGTTGACTTAGTTGCCAAGGCTATGTTATAGATTACTTGGCTTGAAAGATATGCTCGTATTTTTAATGACTGTTCTGCTTCCTCGCTTGTTCATATCTTGAAGATTGACCATATGCTTCTGTCTTGATTAATATTAGCCTTTGACACTAAGGCTGTGTTTGATTGCTCTTTTTTTCCATAGAAAAATTTTTCACGGGTCATTTTCCATCTAAATAGGCTGTTTGTTTGCCAAAATTTTGTGTGAAAATTTTTTCCACAAACTCTATCACATGATCATATTTTCCCTCAAATCAGTGGAAAATTTTTCCTGCCTCCACCCCGGGAAAAGTTTTCCAGGGAAAACATAAAGGGCTATGTGAAAAAATAACGTGCGATTGAAATATTTAAAATAACTTTTCTTTCAAAAATTTTAAAAAAAAGTTTGTCCTTTTCTTTTAATTTTTTTTAAAAATAAATTATATAACTTGATAATATTTTAAATAAATTTATCTAGATCAAGATTCCACGGTATTTTGATGTTAAGATTCAATTGCACATAGCGCTGTTTATAATTTTAATAATTTAAAAAAAAAAATTCATGGAAAATGTGAATTTTTTTTAAGGGAAAATTGATGCAATCAAACAACAAATGAAGTTTTTTCCATGGAAAATTTTATATTTTCCGTGGAAAATAAGAGCAATCAAATAACAAAATCTGAATTTTCCATAGAAAATTTGTTATTTTCTAGCTAGAAAATAATGCCAATCAAACGACTATTTTTTCATTTTCCATGTAAAACTTTTCCATGGAAAAATATTCCATGCAAAAATTTTCTTTTCCAACCATTTTTCATGTTGCTAATCAAACGAAGTCTAAAAGTAGACTGGATGATCAGATTTCTAGCGTTCACCGCGGCCTAGAGCTGATAGTGCCACACACTATCCTTGCTGATGGGCTTCAGACTAGTGGGACAGGAGAAAGAGATCCTGATAAGATGGAAGGCTAGGCTTTTGTTTCATTCCACTTCAAGCAATGGGAGTTGTAGTGTACCGTGTTTTGTATTTCTGTTCTGTTCAATGTTTTTCTCTGTTTTTTTTTGTTCTTTCCACAGCTAGTAGATGTTTTGTTGTCGTTGCTTTTTCAATGAATGTGGTTTATCGGCCTTTTCAAAAAAAAAGTATAGTAATTAATGTATTGTCATTTATTTATTATTTTTTTAAAAAACCGGAGATAAGTGATTACACATTATTTATGTTTCGAGCACACATTAAGAAGTTAAATTTTTTATTTTCCACATGAAAGTTAAATATTATAATTGGCTAATGGAAGCTTATATTTAAGCTAACCAAGTTCGGAGGATTTACAATGTTCTATTTATAGAATAATTGACATTTTAAATTGTTGGGGTTCCGTGACACGTCCGAATATGCGTGTGTGTACCGCAAGTGCACGTGTGTCGAAGTAATAAATACCCGGTGAGTCGGGTAGTCGAATCCACAGGGAACAGGGCTACTAGTACTAACTTCTTCTCTGCTATCTAGCCTAATGATAATGGGATAGTGTGGTGATCTAATGTGCGAAGAGATGAACACCGGAGACGAATATGCAAGGGTAAAATGGAAGGAGAATCTCAATCAGTAAAAGTGGGGTATTCTGGCAATGCTCCCCTAGGATTCGAGTATTAGGTACTCGGATAAGCAAAAGTGTTTCTATGATGAGTAAGTTAAGTCGTGGAAATCCAAACATAATCGGGTCTATCTCTAGATCACCGATACTAGTCCCCTACGAGGTCCCGGTGGAGAAATCACTCAATCTCAACACCTCACACCATATATGACCGCAAAACACTCTAGGGATTCCAAATTGTGTATCCAATTCCTAAAGATTGATCCAACCCTAATTCCCGGCGAAGGATCCTAACCCCCTACAAGGTCCCGGCGGAGAAATCGAGCAATCTCACGCCTCCCACCAAATATGGTTGCATAGAGCTTAGGGAATGGAGATAGAATACACCAATCGGAGGGGAAAGGGGATACTTCACTATCTCATGATTCACCCTCTCAACCCTCTTCAATCTTGAGGTTCTAACCCTAATGGAGATCTCTCTCCCACCAAGGCAACAAATCATGCAAATCCAATCAACCACAAGGATTAATTAAACAAGCAAGCAATGAGAATACAAGATTAAAACTTAATCAAACTCGGATTAAATAGAAACACTAAGCAAATCCACAAAAGATGAGAATCCTAGGGTTCACAAGCCCAAATACCCTCTAGGGTTTTAGCTCTCCATGGAGCAACATACAAAACACACCATCAATGAATGAAAGTACATTAAAACCATAGAAATAAACCCCCTTATATATGAACTGATGGCCTTGATGGAGAGCTTCGACGTCTTGAAGGACCCACTCCGAAGCTAGGTTCACCGGTGGCTTCCTTTATGCTATGACGGAGGAGGAATCGATCAAAGTTGGTGATGAAGCGCCTCCAAAGCCGCAAAGACCTCCTCTCCAAACCCTAGCCGTCTCAACCCTCAAGAGCCGCACAAAAGATCCGAAAGAATAGGGCAAAACGGCTATTTATAGGCCTTAGATCGCGTCTGTCACGTGCCCTCACGCGCCCGTGTGGATTTTCCACGCGCCCGCGTGGGCTGCAAGAATTTCCACATGTCCGGGATCCGAAATTGCTACAGTACTTTTCACAAAACGCGATCCGAACACTCTTCTCTTAAGGCCACATGTCCGGGCACACGTCCATGTGGTAGGCTATAAAACTTTTCTTCATCGACGTATCTTTGAGAGGTCTTGTAATCTTCACAAAGAGAAAGAATATGAAGATGTGGCTGCCTTTGTGCCCTTCCAAATAGTGAATTGACTTGAATCTTCTTGGAAGTTGGCACACATCTCCACGTTTATAAACTCCTCTCGTGTCTTGGTCCTTGAATTGAACAAGAACTCCCAACATTATGTCTTTATAGCCCATCTTTGCTTCCTTTTTACTCTTCAAGGCATTCACAACCTATATGCATAAAAGAACACCAAATACACAATATGAGACATAAACCATAGTAAAAATGATGCTCAATGCATGTAAAACATATATAAAAATATGTCTACTCAAGCATTTATTATTCCGGCATAAGCAATGTTTAGAATTTTTCTGAAGAACTGTAGTAAATTATTGTTCATATGTATGTCATATGTATGGGCACATTTTGATCCACACGGTTCTCAGATTGTACTGTGTACCCTCTTATGTGGGTGCACACTTGCCCACACGGCACTCTGGACACAGTATTTGGCCTCATATGCTAGCATATTTTGGTCGGTATTGCTCCCAGGTTGTGCTATGTGACCTTTTGTGCGGGTGTGAGCATGTATGCTTGCCTATATGACTCTCTAAACCTTTAAACAAAGCTCAAAACACTTCTAAACCCTTTCTTTTGTATTATAATGAAATGTAAAACAATAGATCAAGCTAACAACAAGATTATTCGATGAAATTGCTTCAAATAGAAAGAAAAACCATGAGACTCCTTAGAGCTAGCTATTTGAAATTTATTTCAGTATATTAGTTAAGGGTGATAATGGTTTTCTCTGAATACAATTAAAAGATTATAGCTATACTAACTTTAATGCATCAACAAGAGATTTTCAACAAGTTACGCATCATCTATAAGATGGATTAGCCCAACAAACATCAAAGAGAAGATTGAATATATATGGAAGCAAACCCTACGGTCGAGGAGAGCTACGTGAAAGTAGTTACCTTTTTGAGTTTGGATGAAGTTTTACACATACCGGTTTGTCGCTCAATCTTCTTGCACTATCTCAACACCCTCTCTTCGTTTCTTCTCCCTTCTTGGTTTCACTCTTG
Organism: Dioscorea cayenensis subsp. rotundata; assembly: GCF_009730915.1. NCBI lineage: Eukaryota > Viridiplantae > Streptophyta > Magnoliopsida > Dioscoreales > Dioscoreaceae > Dioscorea > Dioscorea cayenensis. The sequence goes on along the minus strand of NC_052490.1, from coordinate 30,955,539 downwards.
CCCCCTTCTTCTCTTTTTTTCACTATCTTATTCAAAGGGGACATGGTTTTATTTTGTTTTGTTTTGTTTTATCTTGGGTGTGGAGCGCATTAATTCGAACTAGCCCACTATTGAGCTGAACCCAACATAAATAATTATTCATTTTATATCAAACACATGAATACTAAAAATAGCAAACCAAATGATGAAGTGATAAAGAAATGTTAAGCTGATTCGAGTCACATACTTCAAAACACTCTTATATTAAGGATAGCAATTCCATACTTTTATGTTTTTAAGTGAACAAGGGTTTTCCAATTTTTATTACAATAATAAGACAAAATTAAGTATTTATATCTTCACTCCTTAGTTTATTATTGTATTTGCACTAATTTTACAAATTCAATTTTCTAAGTAAACTATTTTAATAAATAATAACTATTGTTTTTTCATGAGAACTAGTCCGAAAAGTCTAATTGATAAAAAGGATATGTAGTGATTTTATATCATATTTTAATTTTATGACATTATGCATTTTTTTTAATAAATTAATGTGAGTAACCATGTTCATTTATAAAAATTCAAGAATACATAAAACATAGACATAACCCTAGCCTAGGATCCATACTAGAAGGTAAAAAAATACATAGCATAGAGTCTAATCCGTGGAAGTCATTCCCAATAATCTCCTCCAACTAAGCTGTGCATTGATCCCTCTTGAGAAAAGGCAGGTAAATTTTTTAAGTAGGTTACTAAACTTTGCCTCATTTTCACTTTGATCACCAAACTTCAATTTGTATCAATTTGGTCACTCAATTTTAATTTGATTTCAACCGATAATAAATCAAAGATTTTAACCCCCAATTGATAAGATGTCTTTCTAAAAATCTAAATCAATCCTTCCCATGACACATTATTAATTCTATTAGAGGTGTCCATGTCATCGAAAAAGAGCCACATTATTCATTTGGTGGCCAAAATCCCTTAATTTACTACCAAATGAAATCAAATTAAAATTGAATGATCAAATTGATACAAATTGAAGTTCAGTGATCAAAGTGAAAATGAGCCAAAGTTTAGTGATATGCTAAAAAATTTACCCGAAAAGGCAGGAGTTCACTGGATAAAAGAGTTAATCTCTGTCCGCTTAGTGCACTTAAAACCTTGAAATGCATTAAACCCCAAGAAAGTAGGAGGAAATTCAATGTTACCTTGTAAGTTTGAATAAAAACAGTGTTTGTTATCAAAATGAATTTTTTTTTTCTTTTTTACTAAAGTGGATTAGCCACTAAATTATATATTGCACTCAAGCCAAAAATTCTATAAAATAAAGAGAACGTAAAAGTCTTCAACCATATGCAGTGGCTTGTTCACTAGCAAGGAGTTAAGAGTGCCCCCAGAGATCTTGCAATAAATGGAACTCTAACAAACACTGAAAAGAATGTAGAATTGGTTCCAAATCTGACACGCTATAGGACATAGAAAAATAAAGGCAGTCAAATCTGACACACAATGTAGAAGTTGTGCCTGGCTGGAACCACAGTAACAGCGCTCAAGATAGACCAACATCTCCCGAGCGGTGGAAAGATCAGCAATCTGAGTACGAATGTCAAGAGTGACCGTCTGACAGATCATCATCTTGGTTGTAGAATCATCAACAGCCCATTTCTCAAACTGCTGCTCAAAGGCTGTGAGAAGAGCTGAGGCCTCGGTGGAGGCAGCAGTGTCAAAGAGAGAGAGGGGGCAGTGGGAGCAAGACATGTACCGTCAACGTGGCGAAGAACGCGGACGCCATCGAGAATCCGCTTGATAGTGAGTCACCAAGGAATATAGTTGGTGCCATCAAGCACCACATCGGAATGGTGGAGATTACGGTGACGTATCTCAGGTAACATCCCACGGAATCCATAAGTGTCCATCTGGCACCTTTTTAATCCCATGTGCACAGTTCCAATCATATCAATGTCTTTGCTTTTGAAGGAAAAGACCCAACACTTGTTGTCTTCATGTAATTGGAAAAGGCAGGAAGCCTTGATTCCAGGAACTAGTTGATGAGAGCAAGGAGGCGGGCGGTGGTGTTCGGCGGCGCGGCGTCCGGTGTGGCGCGGGCACGAGCCGAGCGCTGGCACTGGCGGGCTGGGGCCGGGTCGCGGACGCTGGGCGTACTGGGGCGTGGACGCAGTGCGTCAGTGGCGCGAAGGCCAGGGCGTAGGCAGAGGGCGCTTGATCGCTGGCGGGAGCAGCAGTAGCTAGCTGGCCAGCATGGTGGTTAAGCGTAAGTTTTTGAAAGAGTGGATGAAGGAGAAAAGAATAAGAAAAAGATGTAGTGAAGTAGAAAATGAAGGAGAAAAAGTCAGAGAGATGGCCGGAGAGATGGCCGGAGAAGATGGCCGGAGGAAAGCACCTAGTCTGATACCATGTTAAAGGAAGGAAGAAGGATAAAAGAGAGAAGAATGGATCAATGCTCATCAATTGATATCTGAAACAAGTGATCAAGGGGCTACATATAGAAGCAACACATACAAGTATACTCCAATACTCATGTATATATATACATACATACATCTAACATATACATACATCTAACAGTATCTACATTTGGGGAACTAGAGCTGCTCGATCCATTGTAGAATGGAAAGCAAGTGAAAATTGCAGACTTCCCATATTCTATCACTGAAGTAATTTTAAAAAATTAGTAACAGGAATGACAATAGGTAGATACATTAGAATATGCATCAGGCCACATATAGATGAATCTCTTAATGGAGAGAAATCATTAATGGTGTCATTCATCCATGTAATACCACAACATGAGCTTCTCGCTAGTTCTTCCAGGTCCACTGAAGGTTAATTATTCTCCAAGGTTAATTATTCGCCCGTAATATTCGCTTGTGTCTTTCTATCTACTCTAATCTTACTGGTCAGCGCCCTAACCTTATCAAATCTAAAATCTACTTTCCCTCCTGGCTCAATTCTCACTTGTCTTTGAGAATTTGTAGCCTTCTGAATCTTAATCAAGCTGCTTTCCCCTTTCCCTATCTAGGCATCCTCATTTCCCCCAAACGGTTAGCTATCCACTCCTTCCAACCCTTGGTGAATAAGATTAGGCATATTGCTAGTAGATGGTCTAATTTTCATTTATCTCCTGTTGCTAAGTGTATCCTGATTAATTATGTTCTTCTTTCGGTTCCTGTCTATACCATGTCCGTTTACCCTATTCCTGATTCCATACTTTCTGAAATCAATAGAATCGTTAGAAAATTCTTTTAGAGTAAGAACAGCAATGGAAAAGGCATCCATTATGTGAATTGGAAAACCATTATTGAAGGTAAGTCTGAGGGGGCCTTAGGAATCACGAACATCTCAATCGCCTAGCATTCTCTTATGTCTAAGCTCATCTTCCAATACCTGAATAACGATAAGGTCCTTTGGGTTGATCTTCTCAATTTTAAATATGGCAGATTGAATCTTTGGCATTCTTCAATCCCTTCTAAATGTTCTTGGTTGTTTAGAGGCCTTTGCAAATCTGCTACATTTATCAAGCACTACTGTAAAATCAATATTGTTAATCCTAATTGTAGCTCTTTCTTGTGGGATCCCTGGATATTCTATATTCCTGTTGCTCTTAAACCTACGTTCATCAATATGAATATGGATGTTGATCATACCAACATTTCCAATCTTATTCTGAATAATAACTGGGACTTTCATTCTTTGAATTCCTTATTTGGGGATAAATCTGTGAGTTCCAACCTTACTCTGCCCATTGTGGATTTTAATTCTGATTCTCACTGGGTTTGGGAGCCTAAATCCAATTGTTCTAGAATCGCTTCTGCGGTTTACCACCATCTTAATAGTCTTAGCTCTTTTCTGGCGGCTGGTTTGGTTGGCAGCTTATTTGGAGAATTCCTATTGCTCCCAGGTTGAAAAATTTTATATGGATGTGTTTCAAGGGTCGGCTTCCCACTTGTGCATTTCCGTATAACATTAATATTGGTCCCGGTAACCCTTGTGTTTTTTGCAATCTTCATCGCGAGACTATTGATCATTTATTTTATCATTGCTCTCATGCTCTTCATGTCTGGGCGTTGATTAATAGCATTGAGAATCTAAACATCTCCTTTTCGGAAGAGTTTTCTACTAGTCTTTGGCTAACAGATTACGGTTACTCTCAACGTACACTTGCAATCATCGTTGCGGGAGCTTGGTTTATTTGGATCTCTCGTTGTAACATTATCTTCAAGAACCATACTCCGAATTTTTCTAGTGTTGCTCGCAAGGCCATCACTCATGTTTGTGATTTCGATAGCTGGTCATCTGTTCCTTTTGGGAAGAAACTCATCCTCAACAACTTTACCAGCTCTGATGAATATTTTCTTTTCATTCACGCTACTGTCAACAATTCCACACAGGTGAGATCCATTGGTTTTTTCTTATCCAACTCTAATTATGTGATATCTTTTGCAGGTTGTTTATCTCAGTCCCAGCTACTCAATTCCTCAGACGAACTTTTTGCTCTTGAAGTCGCTTTGCAGACCTCGTTGGATCTGAACTCTCACATTAAACATGTTTTCAGTGATCATTTGGAGATTTGCAAGACTGTTTGGAGTCCTGATCATCTCATCTCCTGGCGGTTTCATCCTCAAATTTCTAATGTTAAATTTCTGCTTGACATGCTTGGTTGCCCCAAGATTCATACCATTTTATCTTCGTGGATGATGCCTGCTGTTAACTTAGCCTCCATTGGTTTTAATTATCATCATCTTAACCTTTTCCTTGATGGCAGACAATTGCCTTTTTGGATTATGAGATCTTTCAAGAAGCTTGGCTTTGTATTTTAATTCTCTGTTGCTTGTCGTTGTTAGTGCTCTTGTTAGCTTTCCTGTTTAATGTATTAGCTCTGCATCCTTTTTCTTTAATAAATTCAGCTTCTCAGTTGAGAAATTCTTATTTAAAAAAAACTATATTTAATAATCACAACGACTTCCTCAAGTCTTGATTTATCTGAGACTGTAGTGAACTAAAAATTTTAACATGCGGTTAATTCTAATGATAATTCAATTCCAAAGGAGATAATTATAATTATAGATACCAGGATCTGGGAGACAACTGGTGTGACAAACAACAAACATGATGCCTCCTTGTTTTATTGTTTTGTATTGTATTTGTAACCAAATGTTGCGGTGGGAGATGGCCATAGCCACTCCATGATTATAATAATAGATAAACAACATTAAAGTGAAAATAACTGGTAATTAATTTTATTTATTTTTTTTTTTTTTGAAAAAGTGAATGAATCACATTCATTAAAATAACAAGAAACAAGAACAGAAAAAAGCACATAACTCATAATTAATAGTCCCACATTTTTTTAATTAAATATGAAAGGGTTTAGAGCTCAATAAATAAATTTGGTTTGTCAACCATTGAATGTTACTAACATGTGAAAGGAAGTACATATATTACATATATAATTAATTAATAGTCACATATTTATAAATTTAATAAATACATATATAAATATATAAACTTTGGTCTCTCTCCATTAACTTAACTTAGTGCTCCTATTTCGGAGTAATCAAAAATGCCCTTGCTAGTCGCCGAAACCCAGGTGTCCTCTTTGTCTTCAACATAGGCAGTCGCTGAAGACTCTGTCCACGGCTCATGGCATGTTGATGAACTCACCAACTCGCTATCGCTGTCAGAGAGTTTCTCAAAGGCCTCAAGCCAAGTGCTGAGACCACTATCTGAGCCTTTGCCCTTCTTGGATACCACTGGCACAGACTTCTTGCCTTCAATGATGTTCACCACCTCCGTCATTGTAGGCCTAAGAGATGCAGAAGAGCTGATGCATATCAGAGCTAAATTCAACAGCATCACTGCCTCTTCCTCTGAGTAGTTTGGACCAAGAGTTTTGTCAACAAGTTCAACTAACCTGCCCTGCTTTCTTAGAATATTAGCCTGCAGAACATGGCATTTGATTAGCTCTTATTTTATTGAACCTTATTTTATGAATCTCAAGAACATTAGCTTACCCAATCAAGAAGATGCACACGGTCTTCCTCTGGCTTGTAGTTAATGTTGCTTAACCCACTGACAATCTCCAATAAGACCACTCCAAAGCTGTAAACATCTGCTTTGTCCGTCAGGTAACCTCTCATTGCATATTCTGGTGCCATATATCCTCTACATAACCCATCAAGCAAAATGAGAAAAGATGCTTATTATATGGTTTTCAAGGCAAAGATTTTAGATTTTCTCTAGCTGCATGTCTTGAAAGTAATTTTGATAAATCACCATTAAAAAAAAATTCTCAAACAATATATTTTTTTTTACTTACATGGTCCCAGCAATCCGAGTGCTTATGTGGGTTACATCTTCTCCAGAAAGTCTAGCCAGACCAAAGTCTGATATTTTTGCATTGAGATCTTTATCTAGCAGCACATTAGTTGCCTTTATGTCTCTGTGAACAACTTTCAACCTTGTTTCCTCATGGAGATATGCCAAGCCTCTAGCTACGCCCAGGCAAATTCTATGCCTCGTTGGCCAATCCAATTTTAGTCTTTCTTTTTCAAGACCTGTAAAGCCAAACTCCAGCTTCATTATGTCATTCAATTTATCAATAGAAGTGCAACAATAAAAACATTGGAGAAAAAGTAGACTAAAGCACCAACCGAAAAGAACATTTGCGAGGCTGTTGTTTTCCATGAATTCATAGATCAAAAATAACTGTTTTCCCTCAACGCAACAGCCACAAAGTTTGACAAGATTGGGATGCTGTAGAGCAGATATTATCCCTATCTCATTTATAAATTCGCGATTTCCTTGACTAGACTTTGAAGAAAGCTGCTTCACAGCAATCTGAGAACCATCTGGCAGAACACCCTGTTTCAGATAAACCCATAACTTAATTATGAAAAAGTACCAAAGTGGGTTTTCAGAAGATGAAAATACACCAAGATAAATACCAGCCCATTACAAGGATCCATAGATTACCTTGTAAACTGGTCCAAAACCACCTTCTCCTAGCTTATTTGCATGATCAAAGTTCCTGGTTGCAGCTTTGATCTGCCTTAAGGTGAAAATTCCAGTATGCAACTCCAGGCCTTGAAGTTCTTCATGCTCACATACAAGAAACAGGTTTCCTTAGACTGCATAATCCAAGAATTATATATGTATATAAATATAACAAAAGATGGGGAGTAATCTCATTATCTTACCATGGTTTTCAGCATTTTTTCTTCTCAAGAAAAAGAAGATGAATACTGAGACCAAGACGATCACCAGACAACCAGCAGCCACAGTGCCCAAAATGGTCCCTTTTGGTGGTGACTCATGAATTTCACCGGTATCCAGCTTAAAGTCTACAATACATTTTCAAGTGAAAAGCAAGAACAAGGATCTGAGGATAGACAAACTTACTTTGTGGACACTTACTGTGTTTAACTGAAATAGCTGAAATTAAAGGTCCATGTGCTCCGTAAGATAGAGGAATGTTCCTGGTACCTTTCCCAGCCCACTGCAAGTGAATCTCCAAAGTGTTGCTATTTACCGTAGCATTGAAGCTCTTGATGATAGCCCGACCTGTCCCATTAGCTTCTTTTGCAATATTGAAGTCCTCCAAGACCGTCTCGCCCTACACGCAATTGGTGGGTCAATTTAAGTTCTTAGCGCAAGCTAAAGTTTGCATGCTAGTTAAAAATAGTTAAAAGAGCAAGAGAAAACTATTTCTGAACACAGTGAAATATAACCTGAATAGACACATCAAAGAAGCGCCTTCCTACAGCGAAATAAGTCTGATCATCAGTGAAAATTATCTCAGCAAAGTGTAGGTTCACTGTATAATTTCCATTCATAAGGCAGAGGCCATAGTATGTAAGTGAGAGGGGGCTGCGTCGAGCACTTGTGTACAATTCATTAATAGCATTGGATGGGCCTACTATAGGTGACACATTGTTTGCAATGTATGATTGGCCTGATCCCATGAAATAACCGGTAGAGCTATAAGCCCATTTTTCTTCATAAGATTTGTAACATGACTCCCCTTGAGCGTCAATATCCTCTTGATACTCATTCCCATCAACCATCATGTTGTGGCCACCACAGTTTATAAACAACTCATAATCTGTAAGAGTTTTAAAACACATGTGCAATCAGTAGGAAATAATTTAAGGAAAACAAATAATATAAATTCAGATTTTCTTTTTAAACAAAAAAGGAAAAAAAAGGAAAAAATCTTACGAGAATATATACTCACTTTCTGGTATAGAAGAGCAGGGGTTATTCCTCCTTAAACACGAATTTATCCTGCAAAAGAAAAGCATCTTGAGTGCAAATAAAAAGCAAAGTTGTTTGAATGCAAGCTTACTGAAAGTGTAAATATCTTACGATTTATTATCTGTTGATGAATAACTAGATACCATATTCCTTCAAGCATAAACCAAATGAACAATCAGTAACTAAAACCAGGTTATTAAGAGAAATAAAACCTGATAATTAAATTGAATCCTTACACAAAGCCTGAAGAGCAATCGGTTGGTGCATTGGATGCGTTAAAACTGTTATAAGATATATCACTGTAACATTGTGTATCATCAGTGAAATGTGCAGCACAAGAAAGGCGATATTTAATGATAGAATCAAATTATTTTAAATTAGCATTGCATACATATTTTGTGCACTTGTCAAGATCCACTCTGGTATTGCTCCTGTTAGCTTGTTATTGTTAAGAAATCTGATAAATATTATTAGTCAGTTGGCTTGCATAAAATTCTAAGAGAGTAGACAAGACATTCGGTGTCAGGAATTAACAACAGATACTAGAAATAGGCTCAAAATGATGTAGCAGAAACAAACTCACAAATATATAAGGTTCGGCAGGACTCCTTTTAAGCTGTCTGGAATCTTTCCAGTCAAGGCATTAAAACTCAAATCTCTGCAAACAAAATTATTATATCAGCACATGATTGTAAAAGTCATTTCACACATATTTGCTAAACAATGTTCGTGCGATTTTTAATAACGAAGTCATTTTTTTCAAAGACATTTGATCACAAGAAGATGCGTACGGTAGTGGTTCATGAGCTAAATCCACAAGACTTAATTGGGTTCTTAAACTAAATGGTTCAATTTTGTCTTTAAACCAAATACATTGTTAATTTAGTCTTTGGTATATAAACTCCATTGGCCGTTAATTATCATTTTATGGTCAATATACTAAGCTTGACTTTGCTCCATGTGATATGACCAAACAAAAATTCCACGTCATATATATGATGCGCCAAGTACACATCATTGCTACTCCGCTTGTTCGGATTATGTCGATTTGCTACTAGACTATTTATCTAATGGTTGTCTATATATATATTTATTAATATGAAATTGTATATATTGGATTTTATTTATTTATAATGTAAAGTGAAAGCCATCTGCACAATGGTTGGTATAGCTCTCCCGCTTCAAATCAGAGCATTAGAGTTTTAGGGCATGGAAAGGTTACTCAGTTGGGAGGCTCAGACCTCCAACTCTATTATATATGATGTTATAAAGATTCTCTGTTACATAACTGGGAAAGAACTTTTTTAAATGGCCTAGAACCACTAGTAGTGCATTAGATGACAGTGAGTTTATTTCTCATATAGGGGGTTTAGGGTTCAACTTTCTCTCAAAACATGATTAAATATTAAATGGGTGTGTGAATAATAGTGATTTGTGCACATTATTAACTTTGATTTTTTTATCTATCAATATATATATATATATATAATAAAAAAACATAATATGACTGAGATGAGAGAACAAGCTTACAAGTATTCAGGTATTGTCGTATTCCCAATATAAGTAGGTAGTTCATCAGTTATTGACATGTTTCTCAAAACCCTGTGCTAACCAGTAACCATAAGGCAACATTTAAATTTAAAAAAAAAAGTATAATAGGCATATTGAATCAATTAATAGGAAATACATAGGACTTAGGAAGCAGAAGTGATTGGACTAAGAACCGAAATACAGATCAACATTATTTTATCACATGCAAATGTTTCAGATTTAATGGGTCACACTAGGAATAGTAAAACATTTCCACATTTGGGATCAATTCATCAATCTTTTCCAATTTATGACCAACTGTCTTCTATATAATTAAATTGTTTGATTATCACATTTTTAATCTTTAGGTGCAACACTTTTCTCTATACCAGGTTGATAACTTCTACAATTATAACCCTTGTTAGAGTAAATCCATCTCTATATTCCATTAAATGTATATTCTCCCAAATTTCTCCAATTGATGTCCATATATATATATATATAGATATATAATGAATATGGTTTATCCACTTTTTCAAATATATATATATATATATATGAAAAAAGTATACTTATGTGGAAACAATCACATACAATCTGTACAGATATGTCATGTTTTGTAATGGTGGAAACTTCCCATCACCTCCTTTCAGGTCAGAAACTTCCCTACAAAAATAAACACATTTTCTAAACAGATAATATTAAACAAACTACTTAGTTGAATATAGAGCTTAGTAATTCTTACAGGCTCTCTATGTTTCCCAATCTAGAGATGGGAGGAAAAGGGCCTTCCAAGGAGGTGCCTTGCATCTCTCTGCATAAGCTCAAGGTTCATGTTTCCCACCAATTGAAAATTTTCACAAAATCAAACGCCTTTCATTGACATCTTACTCACAATGTATACAGTTGTGTCCAATTTCCAATGAAACCAGGAATTTTGCCAGTGATGGGATTGCCACCAATTGTGCTGGGAAAAATAAATAGATTTATAAGAGAAGTTCATGTAGAAATGCTGATGGACAATCATCGACTGATTCAAGCACCGTATATGAGAAGAATCAAGTATGAGATTCATTTACAAATGTTTGTGCTAGGTGAATATATATATATATATATATAGTTTGGATGAACAATAAGACTGAATAATAATGACTTACAAGTAAGTAATGTTTTTCAGATTACCCAATGACTCTGGTAACTTCCCAGTGATGTTATTTGCTGCAAGGTAGCTGCAAGAAACAACATTATTGTTGTAAAATTACGGAGCGCTCACACTCAAATTGATTGAAAACCAATAAAATTAAAAAAACAAAATAATAATATAGTAAATCATAAAAAGTTTTATGTGTGAAAAACTCATTTCAGAAAAAGACATCGAATCTCTCATTAGCGTCCCATGACCCTCATTATTTTTATAGTATTCATAAAGGATGCGATATATATCACTCACAGTCGAAGCAAATTTGTTAGATTGCCAAGAGATTGTGGAAGTGGGCCTTCAATCAAGTTACTTTCCAAATATCTATGAGAAAAAATAAAAGTAAATAAGCATGAATGGAAAAAAAAGTTCAAACTAAATGAAATTGAAAAGACAAGGAAGAAGCACATATATACAAGTTTTTAAGGGTGGTGATTCTGCCAAGCTCATCAGGAATTCGTCCAGTAATGCGATTTGCTCCAAGGTAACTACAATTAGAGAATATATTTGTGAGTTCAATGTGTTTGGATAAAAAAAAATTTATATGAAACTTACAGGTTGGTAAGAGGGGTTGAAGCCCATGCGGCAGGGATAGTGCCATTAAGATAATTGAAACTGAGATTTCTGTTGATTAAACAAAGTGTAATAGTAAATTAAGCAAGAAAATAATTAATAACATGATTAAGCCAGTATTAAGAAAGAAGTAATTACATGACTTGGAGGGAGGTGAGATTAGAAAGCTCATCGGGGAGGGAACCTGTGAGGTTTTGGCCCCAGAGGATGATGCTGGTGACGTGGCAGTTATTGGCTTGGCATGCGCCGCACGTGACATTGGCCATCCCATACCAGTTGGATTTGGAGGGTTCCACCCAACCGGAGGTCCCACTGCATGGGTTCACCGAGAAGTCCCAATGCTTACCTAACTTTGCCCCTATTTTCTTTAGCGCTTCCACTATTTACCACAGAATGATTACCACCTAATTATTAGTAACTCCTTATCTTTTATGTTTATTGTGATTTAAAAAAAATTACTTTATATTATCCATATTGTGTAAAGAAAATATTTAAGCATATAAACTGAGTGTTCTAAAATCATATTAAGTGCATTCAGGATAATGTCCTTTTTATTTTTTTATTTATTATTAATTAATTGATGAAAGGATTTTTTTTTTAATAGAATTATTACGCCAGAGATTCACTTAAGAAAAGCATGATTTTAAAATCAATTAGAAAACTTTTTCTTTCAAAGAAATAAAATAAAACATTTCATCTCAATCTTATTTATAACAACACATATATTATAGAAGTCATCTAACACTATGGTTTGAATTTTTTTACAAAAATTATCTTATTATTTATTAAAATATATGAGTCAAAAATCAATTAATAAATAAATAAATAATAGACAATAAATAAATAAATAAAGAAGTCACAAACACAATAACAACACGGCAAAGAGTGAGAACGGAAAGGAAAACAACAAAAGATAAGTAAAACCAAGTTATTAAAAATTATTCTTGAGATTTAAAAATTATATAATTTAAAAATTAATTCTTTCTTCCTTGTTACTTCAAAGAAGTTTTTTCATATTTTTATAATTTTTTTTCAATTTGCAACATGGTTAGTTCTGGTTATTTTTTTATTTTTATTTTAAATAAATTAGTACGATTTCTATTTTATTAAAAAAAATTAGAACAACATGATATCCACACACCATTTAATTGTTGAACTTGAGGTATTAGGATTGTTTTACATAGTTTTTTTTAATAAAATAGATAAATTTTGAGCTATATTTAAAGCAAAAAAGGACAAGTCATAAAAGTAGATAAATTATGAAAACTATATATATATATTAAACAGAAAACAGACTTTTTTATTAACAATAAAACAAGTTCATAAATTTGTGTAAATTTCAAAAAAAAAAAAACCTGAATTTTATTATGTACTGAGAGGCCTAATTTTTTATGTAATCAGACAGACAAAAAGTGATTTAGTTCTGTTCATATTTTGTACCTTAGTTTTTGAAAAAGTGAATAATCGCATGCATTAAGATCCCTAGTTTGTAATAAAACATAATTTATTTATTTTTAATTAAAAAAAATTGAATGATGATATATCAATATGGTCTCATAATGTTTTTTATTTTTAATTTATGTGGTTCATTGATTTTTTAAATAAAAAAAAAAAATCTCATGAACATGGGCGTTGTATGAATAATATTAATAAGAACGGGTGTTGTGAGAGGACTAAAGTTGTCAGTAATGTTATATATTATTTTTATTCCGACAAAAGTTGGTTTAACAAGAAAGATAATATATTAATATGATTTAATGATCTATCATATATGTACATCATATGAATAATGAGAAGGGAAGAAAAGTAGTTAACATGCCTTCACTTTGAGGGAGGGTTTGGTTCCGGCAGTGAACAGTCTCAGAGCAACTCCAAACCAAGGCACAGAGAAGGAGGAGTGGAACAACGCCATCACTGAACCTCATCATCTTCTCCTATTTCTAATCTTTTATCTCTGCTAGAGTAAAACCATCATCTTGATTCTTGAGTGGAGACGTATAGTGGTTCGTTCCTATTTAAGCATGTTCACCACCATCCAAATTTTGAGGAACCATCAGGTCTCCCCTTATTTTCCACAAAAACGTATTGATGTTGGAATTGGACCCTCGTTAATTTCGGTAAAACGACCCAATGTCACGCTTAGTCGGTCACTTGTTAATGTTTTTATTTTGTTTTTGTTTTTTTTTTAATTAATCGGTGATAAACACTCCTCCTTTAAAAGATTGTCAAAAATATAAGTAGGGAGAAAGATACATTAGTTTCGGATTCAGTGGATTATAGATTTTTTAAGAAAATCCTCTTGATATACAACCTAAAAATAAGAAACAACTATTTTTCTCACAAAGAGACTCACATCACGATTAAATAAATTGTACTAATCAACAAAGAAAAAAATAGTGTTGTAAGAGGACGAATTCGAGCTCTTGTAATTCCCTTCACACTTTTGTTTTATACTATTAGACTATTTAATTATTGACTTAATGTAAGTTTTTCTTATTGTTTGGTCTTTTATTATTGACATAATAATAATAATAATAATAATATCGACATCGTTGATAATTATCCACGGACTTGGTGTTGGCCCTGTTGTCAATTCTCCATTTTAATTTTCCACAAGTAAGAACAAAGTCTTCAATACTAAGACTTGTCCTCAGATCTTGCTAGTCTTCCAATTTTGGAGGTAATTGAAACTTTATTGGTGTCCATGCATCACTTTCAACTGCCTAGGTCTTGCGGAACTTATATCCATTTAACTAGCGCACCAAACTAATTTTTATTAATAAGTGACAAGCACCTCTCCTAAACCCAACTTTACAATTCTAGAAGAATGAAACCACTGTTTTTCCTACAAAGACCCACACAAAACTCGTGAATAATATTGATAAATAGGGTGTACAATGTGTGAACAGTCCAAGGATTCAAACTTTTACTATCCCCCTTAGCATTTTTGTGTCATATCATTAGGCTATCCAACAATTGACTACCAAAATAAACTAGTTAAAAAGAAATAAAAAAAATTAAAAAGAAAAGAAACGAAACTTTAATGGGTTGATTAGAAATCAAAAATAAATATCCATTTCATAAACCTTATATAAAGAAAAAAAAATTAGTAGCCCAGTGATAACTTATCACAAAGTGTGTAAAGAGGTAAAATTTTAATCTTTGGTGTCACAACAATGTTCATTAGTATTTTTTACTAGGTTCCTATAGGAGGAATAATGTTTTCTCCTCTCTGGTTGCATTACATGGCAAATTTATCATGTAAAGTCATTGAGTTGCCATAATTAATGTATTTCTATATTTGTTTATATTTTTGACAATACTTGTTGCTTTTGCCCCAAAAAAAAAATCTATGTATTTTCCCATGCTAAAATTGAGGATTCTACCCCAAGATTTATTCCCATTTCTCAAAAACTTGATTTAAAAAAAAATAATAAACTTTTGGGCTAAATAATAAAATATTCGCAATCTCTTGTAGAACAAGAGAATTTTGAAATTAAAAAACAATTGGAAACT
Source organism: Dioscorea cayenensis subsp. rotundata (assembly GCF_009730915.1). Lineage (NCBI taxonomy): Eukaryota > Viridiplantae > Streptophyta > Magnoliopsida > Dioscoreales > Dioscoreaceae > Dioscorea > Dioscorea cayenensis. The sequence continues at coordinate 30,940,466 of NC_052490.1, read as the reverse complement.
GGGGTTGTATGGGCCAATACATATTAAGTAAAAGGATCTAAAAAAGCGTTGAGATCCTATGAGTTACTATTCTTATCCTAAAGAGGTATAAAGTTGGCTTCCTAAATATTTTAGGAGCGCTTTCATAATAATTATTTATTTTAATTATGTTATTTTTAAAATGCCCCATATTTTTATTTATTTAAATTGCATAACATTAAAGATCATAAAAACATTTTTTATTGATATTTTTTCCATCATTTATTAAAAAATATTTTTGAAAAATATATCCATTATCCCCTACCTTAGGTTTAATTAGCCCCAAAAAAGCAAGTTGAAATTAATTACCTCAATATTTTAGTATCACTTGAAATAATTGTCTTTCACATTGAAAGAATGGTAACTCTTTATGAGAGGTTAACAGTTGAACTCTTTTTTATAATATTGGTTGAAGGTTAGCAATTTGTTCATTTTATTAAAAAATATATATAATTATTAATATTAAAATAAATTATTAATTATTAATATTTTTTTATGGGTAATTACAAACATAATTTTAATCCAATCATATTCATTTTAATTAACTATTCAATTTCATTTGTTAAATACATAAATTCAAATTTAATGCATATGGTTTCTCCTTTGTTTTAAAAAAAAAATTCAGATTTAAAATCTCAAATCTAATTTATCGACTTTTCCTATAAAATATTTTTGTAACGGCATAAAAGTAAAGGTGGGCACGGGCCATCCGGTAACCCGGTCCGGCTCGGAACCGGCCCCCCGGGTCACTGACACGGCGGGCCAGACCAACAAACCGTAATCGGCCCGTCATGGAGACGGGCCGATTACAGGTTGGGCTTGCCCCAACCCGTGGCCCAGCTTAGAACCGGGTTGCAACCCGGCCCGGCCCGCCAGGCCCAACTCTTAATCGGGTGGACCAACCCGGCCCGGCCCGTCAGGTCAACATAGAAGCCGGGCCAGTTCCGGGCCTTGTTTCTTGTGACCCGAACCGGCCGGGTTCAACGGGCCAACCCGGCCTGGCGGGTTCTACACCTAGCCGGGCCGGTGAACCGCTATCCGGCGGGTCAGGCCTACCGGGCCGGTTAACTGGCCCGTGCCCACCTTTACATAAAGGTCATGAAGTTACATTTAAATTTAAAAGATTTAACTAAGAAATGGCAACCAAGATCAATCTTCCCAAAAAAAAAAATAAAAAATAAAAAATAAAAAAGACAACCAAGCACAAGAACACAATATTATTATTAGAAATCCACAAAGATCTTTTTTTTTAAAAAGAGAACTACTGAAAGACAAGCATGAAAGGAGCTAAAAGAGTTATCATTTTATACTTGTTTCTGTCATCGTCGTTATTTGTTGAATAAAATTTTGGTTTATCCACTTATTTCAAAAAACAAGGAGCTAACAAAAACTGAAAGTATTAAAGTTTGGTTTATTTTTAATAAAATAAATGGTTCACTTTTATGGGAGCCTATTAAAAAAATGATAAATATAAATATCTATTTTTTTTTAAATTATTAAAAAAAAAAATGCAGCTAGGTCACCTGCAAGTCTAAGCAGAAACAGACAAAGAAAGAGAAAGAAATGAAAAGTCCAGCTCCAGAGAAAGGAATGATAAGTCCACATCTGGTCTCATTGATGCCATGAAAAGGAATGAAATACCTTCAAGAGAGGATGTAGGGGCTGCTGGGCTTGACCAAGGACACTCACATTAATTGCTGCCCCAAACCAACAAACCCCAACCCATTTCCACCACTCTCTTCTCTGCAAGCCTTTCTGGCTAGCTGGGGATAGCTATCAGAAGGGTGGGAAGTTGACTGGCGTTGACACCAGAGGCGGAGGAAGTTTCAGCCAGCCTTCTAAGTTCCATTATTAATTGCTATATTAAATCAGCAACAAGAGCGTTCAATGCAACATCAAATGAGAGAAATATAGAGACTATATAATATCATTAATTTTATAAAATCATAAAAGGAAATTACTCAAGAACGCGTGCCCTGCTGGTTTTGACTTTTCTCTTGTATGTTACTCACTCCGTTCTTTTTTATTTGTCATAAACCGATGTTCCTTTTTATCTATCATTTTTTAACATAAAAAAATATTTATTATTTTTTTTCTAAAATTACCCTAACACTCTATTCAATTCTTTTTTTGAAATTTAATATGAGAGAGAAATGCAAAGATATAAATTATGGGTAATTTTGGAATGATAACTAATTTTTTATTAAATTATGTCAAATAACCACTTTCTTGGTATGTGAGATTCGGTTATTCACATAAAAAAAAACGGAGAGAGTACTTTAGTACAACTCATGACTTCAAATGTTGGTTGTTGTGTGAGAATGAGAAAATCTATTTTTCAACTTATGTGGAGGGATTTTTTTATTTTTTATTTATTTTTTAAAATTTTTGAGAGAAAGGCATGAGTACCCTACTTAAGGATATCAAAATAATATACATATACAGAGTTACACCAATTATAGTGAAATAACATTTATATCTCACCTAACGATTTATCATGTGAGATGGATTAACACGCCCGACAATAAAGACATATCATGTGCACTCAAAATAATACATCAAGGTCCATCACTGCATAATGATAAAGCCCCACTCAGTATATAAATAATACAACTACTCTCACAAAGGAATTACACTGGTGCCCAATATCTAATACTTGATTCCACTGAACAGTAAGTGAAAAACTCAAAGTACCACGAGTGCGAAATTTTGAATCCGCATTTGTGCACTAACAGTTAAAGTGAGAAATCACCGGTCATACAGTGGTTCTCATGTTGGAGGAATTCAAACATTATAATTAATTTTTTTTAAAAATATAGACAAGTCACCCACGTATTTTATGTACACTTCAACCACTCGTTGGAACAGAGTCCCGTATGAGTATTAAATATTTACCACTCGGTCATTGTGAAGTTGCCTATATTTATATTGTTTTACTCGGTCCTGTATGAGTATAATTTTGTAAAAACATACGTATGATTTATTTATTTATTATATATATTTAAAAAAACTCAAGTGAAACCATCTGCAAGAAGCAATCAGATGATGTAATTTATTGTTGATAAAAACAATTTTATCATGGGCTCGTATGCAATTCGTTAATTCAAATCAGAAAATCTATATTAGTGTATCTTAATGTATAAGATAGTCAATATATCGATCCTCAAAATTTGGGTATGTTTGATTTTGATTTTAAATCACAATTAACTATTTTTTATAAAAAATAAATTATGCAAAATTTATATGGGTCGGCATTACTGTGAATGGGCTGACTCAGGGTAGTAGTATATATGTTACTTGGATAGTGAATGGGCTGACCTAGGGTGAAATTCTTGGGTCGGCACTGTTCATTCACTGTTTATGGGTCCCCTGCGGGAGGATGTCGTTTTCCTACCCTTCAAGGTTGCAAGGCAGGGGGGACTTATTAATTTGATTTGGTTTCTGAAATATCTTATGAACGTACACATGGTAGAAATCTAATTGCCCCATGTGATGTTTAGCCGAGTTAATAAATCTCTAGGGGGTCGCTAAGCCACCGTAACTGATGCACCTTCCTACCTGTCTGTCCTTTGACAACCCATTGTGGAGCGGCGCTTGTCGCCTTTGTCAAAAAAAAATATATATATATATATATATATGAAAAAAATAATCCAAACAATTTTTTAGAATAAATAATATTGTTCATTCCTTTAATAGATAACTTTGCTCTTTATTAAGCTATTATATATATTAAGTTTCGATCATCACCTATACTTTGAAAATTCATTCTATACAAAGGCTACTTATGCGTAAAATGAAAATGAGGATCACCATTTATTTATTTTGGTTAACAGTGAATAAGTACCTTTAATTTTTTTTGGTTAGAGAGCAACTCATTTCGGGTGTTTCTTTTTCAAAATTATATATATATATATATATTTCGGTGTTTTTCCTCAAAATTATATATAGCTACTTCAATCAAACTTAGCTTGGATTTTCTCTTTGGTCAGACAACTTCAGGCGAGGATGAGCCCGTTTAGCTGCTTTTTTCCTTTGACCCCCATCGTGTGTTTGATTGGGGTCTTTTGTCGTTTTTCCTTGTTTGTTCCTTGTTGTTTTTTCTCTTTTGTTGTTCCTTGTTTGTTCCTTGTTTGTTAGTTTCCACAGCTAGTGGACTATGCTTGTCTCTCTCTTTTAGTTTTAATGAATGTGGTTTATCTTTTTTTAAAATATATATATATATATATATCTAATGATTATGTTTTGATTTTGACTCTGTATTAGAAAAAATAAATATGATTATCAGAGAAATTACTAATAATCCATTGGTAAAAGTGCGCAAAAAGATGAGGATATCCAGCAATAGTATTTATCATTATTGTTCACACATTATACATTAGTGCTTACTATTATTCGTCAATACTATTTACTGATCTTGATGTGGGCCTTCAGTAGGAGGAATAGTATTTTTTCTTATGATTATATGATAATAAAATTTATCCATAAAAGATTGTTAAGTCATCATAATTTGTACATTTTTATGCCTACCCATTCATTTAAAGGAACTTTTCAGAGTAAATATTTATGTAGGCCACCTAGTTATACCCAATTCTCATTTTGGATACCAAATTTTAATTTGTATCAAAATGGTCACCTCATTTCAATTTGGTTTAAAAAAGATGTTACCCAAAGGAATCCGGTGAGATTATCCTGACATGGAGATCGGCAATTTAATGTGGTTGCCAAATTTCAATATCATCCGCCCCAATGGCCTTACGACGTTGATTAAAATGCCACTAGGATCCATGTCATGCCATTGGGGAGGGTGATGTGATGGCATTTTAATCCACGTGGCAAGGCATTGGGGTGGGTGATGTGAAACTACGGTGACCCCATTGGATTGTTGGCGTCCACGTCAGCATAATTTCACCGAATTCCTTTGGATAACATCTTTTTGAAACCAAATTGAAATGAGGTGACCATTTTGATACAAATAAAAATTTGGTACCCAAAATGAGAATTGGGTATAATTAGGTGATCTACAGCAATATTTACCTTTGTTAAAAAAACACACACACCACTATCAATTTTTCTGTCAAAGAACTATTCTTTTCAGAACATTGAATAGGAGTGATAAGTTGTGCTTCCATAAATTAAAAAAAAAAAATCTCATTTATTTATATTTTTATACCACTGCCTTGACTGAGAGAGTCAACACTTTCTCTCAAATTTAATTAATAAAGAGGTCCAAAATAAACCATAAATTTAATTAAAAAAAGCAAACAAATAAAACAAAAGCACAAACCAATAATAAGTCCAAAATACATAAAGGGTAAATTATTTAAATGGTCACTCAACTATTCACTCACTTATATTTGAGTCACCAAATTATAAATTTTTTTAATTTGGTACCTTATTTTTATATTCGGGTTCAATTCGGTCACCCGAACTAACTACATTAATGGTGTGATGATGTGGCATGCCACATTATATTCTCTTGCCATATCAACATGCCACATGAATAAAAAATCAAATTAAATAAGGGACATTGCTGCAATCTATTTAACCAAAAAAAAAATAAAAAATCAAATAACTTTTTTATTTGTCTTTCATGAAAGAACAATTAGATAAGTTCTTTATAAAAGATAAAGGGTTTTCTTCCCATGGCATGCTCATGTGACAAGAAGACATGACGTGACTCCATCTCTCTTTGGTTCCGTGGTAGCTAACACGGTTACCTCATAACCATGTCTGTGATATCATCTCTTTTTGAAACTTTGAAATGCTTTAAACCCTTAAGAAAGTAGGAAGAATTCAATATCGCCCAGTAATTTTGAATGAAAATATTGTTTATTATCAAAATAAGTTATATTGCACTCAAGCCAAAGATTCTGTGAAATAAAGACAAGGTAAAATCTACACCAATAGGTAGTGGCTTGTTTGCAAGCTAGCACAGAAATAATGATGCCCCACATCTTGCATTAAGGGATTGTTTGATTTGCTGCAAGTAAAGTTACAGTGTTAGTGAAATCGCATATAAGTGAAAATATTGTATTTCAAATTACATAATTGTCGTTTGATTTCTTGTAATTATAAATGTTGTATTTAATTTTTCATTGGTTTCTTTGATGTAACTTGAGGGATATGATTACCATGCAAATGGAATGATAACATTATCTCATTATCTATCATTAACATTACTTTTTTTTAATAAAAGCAACAAGCGCTATATACATCAAGGACGTGCGTATGAACTGGAAATTAATTGTTCAACCCGCACACCTCAACCGGGGATGAGGAATTTGGGCTACGAGCCGGCGCCCACAATTGGAGATCCATTACCAATATTACTTCCAACGAGTTTTGAACTCGAGACCTTTTAAATGTCTCACTTTTGTTTTCCGCAAATAAGGCCAAGTACTGCTAAGCTACAATACCTTTGCTATTTAATATAATTCATAAAATCTTTTAATTAAGTAATATGCTTTACTTTATGTTGAAAATTAGTTTATTAATTTAACTTTCACTATCTATCATTAAAGAGCATTAATGTAAAAATTATCATTTATTAAATTTAAAATATGTAATATTATTTAATTTGATGTTTTAAAAAATAATTAATTGACTTAACTCTTGATGTCTACCATTAGCACTGATGTAAGTGAATTAATTAATTAATTATTAATTTAATGATCATTTATTAAATTAAAAATAGGTAATTTTCTTTTATTTATTCCTTAAAAAATATTCTTGTAATTAAAATTAAATAAAATAGGTATTTTAAAAACACAATATTAAATGTAATAAAATATAAATAACTATATGTTCAATTATGTTAACAATTGATCACCATGCAAGCTTCCAAAATCACAGAATATACTTTGATAACAAGGATTTTTATTTCTCATGATATCCCATGATCAAGTTGATTGGTTGAATACCGTGAAACAATTTCATAGAAGTTCATTGATATCTTCATTTTATTAAGTAAATTGACTTCAATTCTTAAATGATCGTAAATCCAATCAATTAGATTTGAGATGAGAACCAGTTATCCATTAATAGCAAATTGTTGTTCATTAAGCAGAGAAAATGCTATTGATTATGCTCTTATTCTTGAAAGAACGGGCTAATAGGGACAGCTACTAAGCCACCTCCTCTGATGGAGAGTGGAGAATGGTGATTTTAACCCAAATGTTTTGCTGCATTTCAGCTTACAGTAAAATTTGCTGTAAGTTGAAATACCGCAAAAGTACTCCAAACTGTAAAACTTTTTGCATATAAAACTCATTTCACAGCAAATCAAATAATATTTTACATGTAAAATTAGTTACATTACAACTACTTACAGGTTACCAAACAGCTCCAAAATGGAACTTAGAAAGCACTCTAAAAAGAAGGTGGAATTGGTTCCAAATGTGGCATACCATATGACATAGAAACATAAAGGCCAGGTAATCAAGTGACTCGCTCTACAATCTGCTAAGAAAGTATAAAGTCTAGTTGCTCGTCTACTTCCACTTGGTAAGGTCACTTAAAATAAGGATTTTGTTAATAAATGGGAATTAAGTGAAAATATTAATCTTCATATGTTGGGTAGTGTCACGCCCGACCTGCGGGCCCACGGGACGCGACAATCACCGTAGCAATCCCGAGGAGGGATACCCCGCCACTCAACCCTCAAGACGCCGATAAGCTGATCAATACACCTGGAATTCGACAATTGTAACAACAATAACAACCAATACACCTGGAATTCGACAATTATAACAACAACAATAACAACAACAACAACAACAACAACAACAACAACAACAGCAGCAGCAGTAGGATACAGAAAATATAGAGGTTCACAAATACACAAGGAAATAACACTAACAACAATAAGAAATTCTAGTACATGAAAGTTTAAGAGTTATTTAGATACTAAACCATACAACAAAGTTTTCTACACACTAGTGGATCCATAGGTTTTATAATATGTTCCATGACAACAACAACATACATGAACTGAAGGAAATACAACAAAAGATAGAACAGTAGTAAATGCCCAGTACGCTGCCACACAATCACACCTACTACTTGTAACAGACTGGGAGGAAGAAAGAGGGATGAGTAACTCAAGTTACTCAGTGAGGGGAGGTTAGCACAACTTTAGCAGAAAATACACCAACAGTAATAATATTAATAAAACATCAAAATAAAAAATTTACCAAAACAATACTAGTTTAGAAACATTAACACATATAATAGAAGTCTTCAAAAGGATTAAAATAATATAATAATACCAAGAAAACCATTTTTACCCCAAATTTGGGTTTACAACACCAAAACCACAAAACATGTATTGTTTTGTGAAATCAGCACAATGCCCAACACTCACCCAGCATAACGTGGTCTAGAAAACTCTCTAAACCTTCGCCGTGGCCATGGCTAGGTTCAGAGTCGTCAAGATACTCATGCCCTTGACGTTGACCCATCAGTTCACCTGTTGGTGACTCCGGCTACCCGATGAATATCCAGTCAGGGCTCTACACTTCCACTTGAACTTTTCCTTATAGTAATCAGCCGGTCATCACGCCACCTCAACAGGCTGGCCGTGGAGACCACCTACTACAGTAGGATATCACCATACAGTCATCACAATAAACACAACTCCACTCGGAGTATAAAAGTCATCCATATTCATCAATCAACAACACCTCGACCATTGTATGAGGACAAGATAAAATACAAGGAAAGCTCAAGCTTTTAACACAATTTAATTTACAAATCCCACACAAGAAACAACATGGTAACCATTTCCTTTCAACCATTTAAAATGAGTTTCAAGCCTTAGATTTCACAAAATCAATGATTTCCACAACAAATCTCAAGTTTCATACAAAATAAGGATTTCACAAACTCATGGATATATATATATATATATATATATATATTATATAAATATCAATAACAAATCCAACAATAATAAATCAAAAGCCAAATGAGACATCCAAGATTTTCTCAATAATAATTATAATTCACCAAAATACCAAACAAATATAAATCAATAAAACTTACTTAAAACATGATATGCATATGTGTGTGTGTGTGTGTGTGTGTGTGTGTGTGTGTGTGTTCATCTCTAGCTATTGGCATTCTTCTAATTAAAGCTATGCTCAACAATTCCACTCACAGAATTGGCGATTTGTCTTCCTCGCTAGCTACTCCTTGGCTAAATCTTTGCCTTGAGCCAAGATTTCTCCTTGCCAAAGTATAACAAAACACAACAATAATTAGCAAATAAAACAAAGCACACAAGAAAAACCCTAAGTTTTCTAACAAAGAACCCTAATTCGATCTTAGGGTTAGCTCAAAGCTAGGTCTAAAGGTTACCAATGAATTCCTGAGGGTTTTAGCTTCACTCTAGTCCAAAAAAATCAAAGAAATAACTAAAAATTGTCGGTTCCACAGTAACCACGAATTTGCTACAGTAACAGACTTCTACATGACCGGGCTGCTACAGAACCAGACCGCTACAGTATTGGGTTGAAAAATCTATAGAAATGGACTAGTTCAATCTACAGTAAAAACTGGTTATAACAGGTAGGGCCAGCCTCAGCCGAAAGAGCATTGAGACAAGGGATCTAATTAACACTCCCCATATATCCATCGGAAAGCTGTAGAGAGACTTCCAAAAAAAAAAAGGTTAGGTAAAGCAAATCCAAATGAAATAATACCTAACAAAAGAAGTATTAAAAAAATAAAAATAAAAAAATAATAGAAATTAAACTGGTAAAAAAAAATTAATTACACAATAATAAATATCACAACCTCTTCAACAGCTCATTAAAAAAAAAATTAAAATCAAAGATCATATTTTAAAAATACAGTTAGTTTCTAGAGTGTCAATATCTTTCATAATTTAATATTCTATATTTTGATATCTTCAATTTTTTTTTCTAATTTGCTTAGATAAAATCTATGATAAATGACCGTTTTCAATTATGACTTGCAAATTGACTTAAAAAAAATATATGATTTGATAACTCCCTATAGGCATACATTTATCACAAAACAAAATAATTGTCAATCACTATAATGCAAAATTTATGAAAGCAATTAAACTTTTCTATTACTAATTTCATAATTAATGCAAACAAATTTTTAAGTGCAATAATATTTAAAAAAAATCATAGTTATTCTTTGAAATGTTCTCAAGCCAGATTATACATCTATTTTAAATATATGTATAGATTATAAAAATAAGATAAATTAGTTAATATTTAAATTAAAATGAAAAAGAGTACCATAAAAATAAATTATAATTTATTTATTTTATTAAAAAAACAAAAAAAAGGGTGAAAACAACAACTCTAACATTTACCAAGCTCACGGCTGGTTAACTCTGTGCTCACAGCTTTCCCGACCTACTGGATGTCAATTTTCAAGCTTCCTTCTTGGTTTGCTAAGAATATTGACAAGATTCGCAGAGACTTCCTCTGGTTGGGCCCTAACATTTACCAGAATAAAATTAGGCTTGTTTCCTGGGAGAGACTTTGTAGATCGAGAGAGCAAGGTGGGTGGGGAATTCTTAACCTGCAAACCTTTAACATTGCTCTACTGGGAAAATGGTGGTGGAAGATTGCCTCAGGGGTTCTCTGGTGTGGTGAGGACATTCTCCGTGAAAATTATTTTCGAATTTCCCCAATGTGGAACCTCTATCACAAGCAGTACAGCAGGCGATCTTTCTTTTGGAATGGCATTCTATGTGCCCTCCCTGCGTTTAGGAAAAATTTATCCTCACTTGTCTATAATGAGGCTACCACGCTTTTCTGGTTAGAGAACTGGGTTGAGGGTCGCACTCCTGCAGACATATGGCCCAATCTATTCCATCTTGCTCAATTTAAGGAGGATTTGATCAGGGATTTTATAACCAGAAGGCCTAGATTTCCACTGAGCAATTCCCCTGATTGGAACAGCCTTATCGATAACATTATGGCGCGCATCTCCACTGGGAAGGATGAAAAACGTTGGACTCTCACTGCTAATGGCAGATTCACTATGAAATCATTCTACATTTTCTTGAATGATGGCGGTCTGCGGTGTAATTCTACGCCTGTCATTCTGAAGGGAGTTTGCCCAAAAAAAATAACCTTTTCAATTGGTTAGCTTGGGATAACAGGATTCTGACACTTGAGAACTTAGCCCAGCGTAGATGTAATTCTCTTCAATCTACCACTTGTGTGTTGTGTCATGCGGCGATAGAAACCGCTGATCACCTCTTTCTCCATTGTCCCTTCTCCCTGCATATCTGGAGCTACTTTGGGCAACTCTTTGGGGATGTTAGTCCTCCTAGGTCTCTTAAGGACCTTTGGGGAGATTGGAGGAGCAGGATGCCTAAAACTCGGCTTCCTTTTTGGGACATGCATGTGAGAGCTATCATTTGGAATATTTGGATCGAAAGAAATGCACGCATTTATAATTCTAGTTGTCTCCCATTTGTATCTATTATCATAAAAATTGAATGCATGTTGATTTCTTGGTTCAATGCTGCTCCTGAGGCAAAAAATGCGAAGCTTAATGAGTCAGTGTCAAAGATCAAGAGGAGTCTGGATTACCTGAACTCAAGAGACGTGGGGCAGGCCGCCCTGTCGTCGTACCAGTCTTTCCCGGGCGAGATCTAGTCCTTGTTTGTATCCCCCTAAAGGATCATTCCTTTAGGGTTCCTTCTTTTCTAATGTCTTTTGGTCTGTTGTTTTTGTTTGTTTTTTTACCACCTCTGGTGGTTATCTTTTGTAGAGCTTCGGCTCCTTCTTCTTATCTATCTTTAATGAACGTGGTTTATCCGCTTTTTCAAAAACAACAACAACAATTCCTCTACTAAACGTGCATATAAAGACAGAGAAACAAAGACAAATACTAAGAAAATAATAAAACAAAATACTGACACATGGGAGGAGATAAGACATGGTCTTCCTGAAGCACATGTCTACATATATATTTTTTTTGACGAAGAAAATAAATCATAATATATAATTTATTTAAAAATAGAAATAAAAACAACAATCTAAAAGCATGTAGAATTTGGCTGACTTCGCCGGCTTCAGTTTGCTCTTCTCTTTCCTCCACCTTTTTAATTTCTTTGTACTCTGTTTTCCTCATCCTTGGTGAGGATAGCAGTTTCCTACTTTGTTTCTTTGTTTGTTGTCCTTTCTTTTGCGCTTTGTTTCTTCCGTTTGCTTCTTTTTTAATAAATTTGTGGTTTATCTTTTTTTTCAAAAAAAAAAAAAAGCATGTAGAACTCAAAACAACAGTATAGAAATAAAGTTTACAAGTCGAGCACTGAGGAAAAACATAAAAGAAACTGGACCAATTAAAGAGTGTTTTAGAAAGTTATGCTTTTTAAATAACCCAACAGGAGTTGAACAGCTTGGTCACATATTGATGTGCGTCGCTCAGGGGTTAGTCATCTCACCCCTCTAGACTCGATGAAATCCAAACTTCTCCTCATAGTTTGAACAATGTCCACATTTCCCTAAATATGTATACATACATATATATATATATATATATATATATATATATATATATAAGTGAGACTTCTATGTCCAACTCTGCAGATATCCTTTCAGAAATATGCTGTTCGTCCAAGAATGTCCAAATATTTTAATCTAGCATTGTGGGTATCATATTCATAACCTATAATACTTAAATCCTATTAATCAGAAACAAACCGGCAGGTTGATGAAATCCATGAGTCTTCTTGCCTTCTAGGTCTTCAACGTGTAGTCACTGAAGACATCATCCACGGGTCATGAGATACTGATGAACTGGTCCACTGGCTATGGTCAGAGAGCATCTCAGAGGCCTCAAAACAAGTACCGAGGTTATTGTTTGAACATGTGTCCTCTCTAGATAACACCGGCACAGCCTTCTTGCCGTCAATGATGTTCACCACTGTCATCATTGTAGGCCTAAGAGATGGAGCAGAATTGGTGCATGTGAGAGCTAAATTCAACAGCATCATTGCCTCTTCCTCTGGGTAGTTTTTACCAAGGCTCTTGTCAACAAGTTCAAGTAACCTGTCCTGCGTTTGTAGAATATAAGCCTGGAGAACATTGCATTTGATTAGTCGTGTTTTTTTATATCTTATTAATGTGAATGTAAAGATCATTAAGTTACTTACCCAGTCAAGAAGATGCACAGAGTCTTCCTTTGGCCTGTAGGTAGTGTTGCTCAACCCACTGACAGTCTCCAACATGACCACTCCAAAGCTATAAACATCAGCTTTGTCCGTCAAGTAACCTCGCATTGCATATTCAGGTGCCATATATCCTCTATCAAGCAAAATGAGCAACTAAGGATGTTCTTAAATGGAATCCGGAAATAAAAGCAGAGATTTTAGATTTTCCCTTGCTGCATATCTTAAAAGCAATCTTGATAAATCACCATAAAGTAATAATAATAATAAACACTCAAACACAAATGTTTCGCTTACATAGTGCCGGCAATCCTCGTACTTATATGGGTTACATCTTCATCAGAAAGTCTAGCCAGACCAAAGTCAGATATTTTCGCATTGAGATGTTTATCAAGCAGCACATTTGTTGCCTTGATGTCTCTGTGAACAATTTTCAACCTTGTTTCCTCATGGAGATATGCCAAGCCTCGAGCTATGCCCAGGCAAATTCTCTGCCTTGCTGACCAATCCAATTTTGGTCGGTCTCTTTCAGGACCTGTAAAGCCAAACTTCTGCCATTCAATTAATCAATAGAAATGCAATAACAAAAACATTCGAAAAAAAAAAAATCTGACCAAAGCACCCACCGAAAAGAGCATTTGCGAGGCTGTTGTTTTCCATGAATTCATAGATCAACAATAACTGCTTTCCCTCAATGCAATAGCCGTAAAGCTTGACAAGATTGGGATGCTGTAGAGCAGATATTATTCCTATCTCATTTATAAATTCACGATTCCCTTGCCTAGACTTTGAAGAAAGTTGCTTCACAGCGATCAGAGAACCATTTGGCAAAACACCCTGTTTCAGATAAATACACAATTAATGAATGCGACAAAGTGGGATTTTAGAAGATGTAAAAATTTAATTACAACAAGACAAATACCATCCGATTACATAGATTACCTTGTAAACCGGTCCAAAACCACCTTCTCCTAACTTATTTGCAGGATTAAAGTTCTTGGTTGCAACTTTGATCTGCTTTAAGGTGAAAATTCCAGTCTGTAACTCTAGGCCGCGAAGTTCTGCACGGTCACATGAGTCACATACACCAAACAGGTTACATTAAATTACATAATCCAAGAATTATATATATATATATATATATATATATAGCAGGACGAAGGAAGGATGAGCCTCCTCGGAGAATTGTGGAGCGGCACGTTGTCGGAGAAGCCGGAGAAGGGGTCAAAGCGGTTGGACTCTTCAGGTAGTGTTGCGGACGGGACGGCTAAGAAAGGTCCGACCTTCTCCGAAGTAGTTAGTTCCTCTTCGGAGGAGCATGGTAGCTTGAAGGTGGGGCATGGCGAGGGTCAGATGCGGCTCAAGTTCGTCTGAGTACTAAGCGCCCGCATTCGCCTGTTGAACGCTCGTGCGGGAGATGCTTCAGGACAACACACAAGACTGCCGAATGCCGTCATCAGGTGGTGTGTCTCCGCTGTTCGGGGTTCGGCCATGTTGCTGCGAACTGTAGGATGGAGCCTCGTCGGAGCCCCAAGAGGAAACGGATGCATGTGCGGACTAAAAACTTGACTGAGTGTGCGGTTCTTAGTCGGGCAGGGGTCCAGAAGGAGGTTACTTGCTCACCGCCACGTTCGCATTCCATTGTTCCCTGGAGATCTTCAATGTCCCTACCTATCTCCCCGAAGATCACTGCGGTCATGGAGGAACTGTCCAAAGTGGCGGTGCTGACGATGATGTCCGGTTATGTCACTGACTCGGCTTTGGCCGAGGTTTTGCCGTCGATCATCAACTGTTCTATCACTGGAGCTTTAACCCCGGTGAACGACATCACATACCTGATCCCACTGCGTAGTCGGGAGGAGGTAAAAGAGGTTTGTAAACTGGGCGAGAGGTCCTTTGCGACGAGGGACGGAAGATGCTCGGCAAGGTTTGCACCTTGGTCTGCCGAACTGGGGGCGACAGAGCGGGCGTCTGGGG
This sequence comes from Dioscorea cayenensis subsp. rotundata, assembly GCF_009730915.1. NCBI lineage: Eukaryota > Viridiplantae > Streptophyta > Magnoliopsida > Dioscoreales > Dioscoreaceae > Dioscorea > Dioscorea cayenensis. The sequence continues at coordinate 30,925,306 of NC_052490.1, read as the reverse complement.
AGGGCCAGTGGATACGAATATGGAATTTACCGCTGCATGGCTGGTGTTGGAGTGTTATTCTGGAGGTGATGAAGGCTGTGGGTGACTGGTCTCGTTATCGCAGGAATTCAAGACCAACAAAACCTTCATCTCTGCTCTAGTTCGCCGGAGAAAGGGGGTGTCTCTACCTATTGAAGTTGATCTCAGTCTGGGGATGAGAAGGTACTTGGTGCTCATCACGGACGATAAGGCCGGGCTTACGATATACAAGTGTGATCTGGGGCGCTTTTTGCTCAAAGAGGTGGGCTCGGGGGAATCGTTGGTGGAGTCTTCACTGTGAAGGAGCGATCTGAACGATAAAGGGAAGAAACCAGAGGTGGAGGTTGACTTGCGAGATCGGGGTCGGTTGAGCGTAGCTCCCACCCAGGGCAGAGCTCCGGGGCGTCGCAGGCGATGAAGGTAGGCGATGATCTGCACCCGAATATGGATGGCACAACGGAGATGCTCGCCTCCGGGAAAGATGTTACTGGCGGTACATCTTTACAGGTTCGTATGTTGGTTGAGCAGAGCTCCCACATCAAAAACTTGGACCGATCGCGACCGAAAAACAGGGCAGCGGTTGAGCAGAGCTCCCGTGACACTGGCGAGAACGCTCCTCTGCGTTTTCTGTCACGCAGGGCGTCGGACCATCGGGCCTTGCATGGTCGGACCGAAGGTTGCTTCATGCCTAGTACGGAGAAGAATGGAAAATCCGGGAGATCGTTGGGTTGTGGCTCGAGACATCGCGGTGTCGGAAAATGGGTGGAGCGGCGTGGCAACTCGGCAGATGTAGATGTTGCTTGTCCCAGGAGTGCGGGTGCTGAGAATGAGAAGGTTGCTATTGGCGGGATTTTTTGTGCGTCCGAGGTTGTTAAGGCCACGTGGCTTCCAAAGGCTGACGACCAGGTTCTCACTTGGTCGGGTGGGCCAGCCTTTGAGGATCCAATTGCGCTGGGAATTGGACCGAGCCTCGAACTAAACCCGGATCCACACTTGCTGGAGGGTGAGAGGGGCCTAGACCCAATGTTCCTTGGGGAGTGGGGCCATGACTCGGGCCGGAAATCTGTTGTTGGGCCGGTTGGTGGTGTTGGGCCGAGCAGGGTGGGGAGTGTTGATCCAAAAGGTGATGGACCTAGGGAGGGGTCTGAAAAGCAAACTGAGAATTCTATGGTTGAGCCGGCTGGGCCTAGGAAGGAGGGTGAGAAAATCATGGGACTAGATAACTTGGGTTCCTTTGAGGCCGTGGAGGTAGCCAGTTGCAAACCCGATGCAGCGCCTCCTGAAGGTTTTCAATGGAGTTTCCTTGCGAGTCAGTGGGTCCTAACGCCTTCTTTGATGCCTAGGGAGGTTGGCAAAGGGGGGGAGGGCAATGATCATGGCTAAGAGAGTGCCGACATAGATGAGGAATATGGATCGGATGACTCCGTTATTGACTTTGAAAGATCGTTAAAGGACATGTTGCCGGGTCTAAAAGTGGGTAGCTCATCTACGGCTACGGTGTCTGCCTTGAGAACCAGGAAGAGTGAGAGGTCAAAAAAACCTTCGTCCAGATGGAACGAGGAGGCGGGGTTCGTGGCGGTGCCACCGAGATCGACTAAGAAGAAGTTGCTTCGTGGAGACCTTCCTGAAGGTAAGTCTCCAAAGCCTCTTCTGATTTCCGATTATACCAATGCTCAGTTAGTGAATTATTGTTCTGCTTGTGGTATCTTGTTTGATGCTTCTGCTTTACATGAGAATGAATGTTTAGATATATTCGTAAAGTAGAAATGAACCGTACCTTGTCTTGTTTGAATGCTCAGCTTGAGCAGGCGGAGACCTCCTCTGAGGTCCGAGGTCACTAGATAGTTTTTATGAATATTGTTACCTGGAACGTTAGGGGTTTAGGAAGCCCGGCTAAGCGTTTCCTAGTTAAAGATTTTCTGAACCTTCACTTTGCGGATGTTTGCTGTTTACAAGAGTCAAAACTTAGTTCCATTCCGGCGATGACCTAGAGGGAGTTAGGTGGCCCTCGGTTGGATAAATTTGATATGCTTCCTTCGGTTGGGACTTCTGGTGGCATTATTATAGGATGGAATAGTGTCTCCCTTGCGGGCTCGGTGTCTACGAGGGGCACTTTTTGTATTTCAGTTGACTTTGTTTCTTAAAGGGATAACTTTAGTTGGAGATGCACTTCAGTCTATGGACCGAATGCACACCACTTGAAGGGTGCCTTCTGGGAGGAGATTAGGGGTTGCTGTCCCTCTCAGGGGGTGCCTTGGGTGATCTGTGGGGACTTTAATGCCATATTTTCTTTCGACGATAAATGTGGTGGGCCACCAAATTTCAACGACATCCGGGATGCGAGTTTGTTTCTCAATGATATGAACCTTTTTGAACCCCCAGCGTTGGGAAGAAGGTTTACTTGGTCAAACGGGCAAATTAACCCCACTTGGGTTAAGCTTGATCGGTTCATTGTCAATAGATATTGGGTTGAGCGCTTCCCACGTTTATTTCAAAATTGCCTCCCACGTTTAGGTTCCGATCATGTGCCGATTAGACTCGAGGTGGGAATGCACTGCTTCAATCCTCGGCCCTTCCGTTTCGAGCTCGCTTGGACTTCGGTGGAGGGCTTTGCCAGCTTGGTCTCCAGTTGGTGTGCCAGCTGTAATCTGCAGGGGTGTGGGGCTTTTGTGCTGGCTAAAAAAATTGCAGGGGCTGAAGGAAAAATTACGTTTATGGTCCAAGGAGTGTTTTGGTTCCATTAAACTGCGCAAGCTGGCATTACTTCATGAGCTGGAGCTTCTGGACATCGCCAAAGAGTCAAGGTTACTTAACCCGGAGGAGTCCCAAAAGGAGTTGGGTCTGAAGGAAAATCTTGGTGAAATTCGCAAACAAGAAGAGTTGTATTGGAAGCAAAGATCTAGATCCCGTTGGCTCCAGGAGGGGGATGAGAACACTAAGTACTTTCATGCTGTGGCTAACGGTAGGAAAAACTCAAATTTTATTCCTTCCGTTAAAATTGGGGAGGACTCCGTCACGGAGATCAGGGAGATTGGAAAAGTCTTCGAAAATCGTTTTCGGGCTCTGTTTGGGCAAAAACGACCTTTTCGCTTTAAGGTTGACTTACAGATGCTCCTGAGGGGGAAAATTAGGGTTGATCTTTCTCACCTTGAGCGGCCATTTACTATTGAGGAGGTTAAAAAAGCGGTTTTTGAACTTGGAAGCGACAAAGCTCCGGGCCCGGACGGTTTTCCTATGCTGTTTTTCAAAACCTATTGGGAGACCGTCAAAGCTGAGGTTTGGAAAATGTGTGAAGATTTTCACTCTGGGAAGGCGAACTTAGAGCGAGTTAACTGGGCTAGCATTGTTCTCATCCCCAAGGTGGCGAGCCCGGCAGCACCTGGGGACTACCGACCGATAAGTTTGATTAACTCTTCCACGAAAATCATTTCCAAGATTCTCGCTTCGCGGCTCAGCACGGTGATGGAGCAACTTGTGGATCATGCTCAGTCGGCCTTCTTGAAAGGAAGATGCATTTTAGACAATATTGCGACGGCCGAGGAACTTTTATTCAGTATCCATAAAAGAAGATTGGTTGGGCATGTTCTAAAGGTGGACTTTGCAAAGGCTTTTGATTCGGTTGATTGGGACTTCTTGCTCGACCTATTGAAAGTCCGGGGATTTGGAGCGAAATGGATTGGGTGGATACATGCTCTCCTGAGTACGTCGAAAGCTTCCATCCTAATTAATGGCTCCCCTAGAGGTTATGTCAGATATCAGCGTGGCCTCAGGCAAGGTGATCCTCTGTCGCCTTTGTTGTTTATCTTGGTCACTGATGTTCTTTGCTCGATGTTCGATAATGCGCTTAACTCGCACATCTTGGTTGGTGTTCCGCTTGGGGAAAGGGGGCGCATCTGTAACTTGCACTACGCTGATGACCTCTTGGTTATGACAATTGGTGGTGCTGAGGATCTGAGAGTAGTTAAACTGATTTTGTTGGTGTTCGAAGGTTTATCGGGTCTGGCAACCAACTTTGCCAAAACTTGCTTATTCAATACCAATCCGAGCCAGCTTCCCGATGTGAGGGCTACTGGGACTCTTAGTTGTGCGGTGGACCTCCTACCGGTTAACTACCTGGGCATCCCGATTTCTGGTAGACGCCCCCGTAAACAGGACTGGAGGAGCTTAATCGAGAAAATCAAAGGACGTCTGTCCACTTGGAAATCAAACTATCTTTCTATCGGGGGGAGACTTACTTTACTAAACTCGGTCCTGTCCTCAGTACCGACGTATTGGATGTCCATTTTTCGTCTCCCTAGGTGGGTTATCAAAAGTATCGACCGTATTCGCAGGAACTTCTTGTGGTCGGGTGCGGACACTGATTCTCGTAGTTGCCATCTTGTGGCTTGGAGGAACATTTGCAGATCTAAGGAGCAAGGAGGCTGGGGCATTTTGGACTTGGCTGCTTTCAATTCGGCTCTACTAGGGAAATGGAGATGGAAGTTTCTAACTGACTCTAACTGGTGCTGTGCGAAGGTGATTAAATTCAACTATGGGCTGCCACATTGGGATCTGTTTGGTCTACCTAGAGGCAGAGTCTCGTTTTTCTGGTCGGGTGTTTTGAAAGGTTTGATGGCCTTTAGAAGTTGTGTCACGGTTAAAGTTAATGCTGGAATGGAAACGTTGTTTTGGAAGGACCGTTGGCTCAATGGTCGGGCTCCTATGCACCTGTGGCCGGATGATTTCTCTGGGGCTTCGCTGAAGAATGCTTTGGTTCGTGAGATGTGGTATTGGCTTGATCTTCAACCTTTCTCGAATAGCTCGGATATTGTGACGTTACTTTCTTCTCGGACTACTTCTTCGGTTGGTTCACGCGATCTAAGAATGTGGAGTTTGACTGCAAATGGCTCCTTCTCGGTCAAATCTTTCTACGATCGACTCAATGATGGTGGGTTGCGATGCCCAATTGATATTGACTTTCCTCGGACAGGGACCTTTCCAAAAGAATTTGGCTAAGCGTAGATGCAACAGGCTTCCGACTGACACGTGTGTGCTTTGTCATGCAGCGTCGGAATCGGTTGATCACTTGTTTCTTCATTGTCGGTTTGGTCTTGAGGTGTGGGAGAATTTACGTGGGACTTTTCAGTTACCGTCTCTCCCCCGATCTATGTCTCTGCTTTGGGAAAGTTGGAGGATGGCCCTACAACCCTCCTTGCGTGAGATTGGGGGTTGGGTGGTCAAAACTTTTGTGTGGTCTATCTGGCTTGCGAGAAATGATGCTATTTTTGATGATATACATGTTAGCCCGCATGATGTTTTACTTAAGACTGACCACTGCATTTTATCTTGGTTCTCTGCAGCTCCGGATGGGTTGAGATCGTCGCTCGCTGATCCTATTTCCGCCATTCGGCGCAGTCTAGAGTTCACTGGACCTCAGTCTGAGGTGGCTGAGGCTACTGTTACGACGGAGGAGGTTATGGAGGAGACTGCAGGGTAGTGTTGTTTATCTTTGTCGGTCAGGAGGAGACCAGTTGTTCCTTCCATTTTGTTGGGTTTTGGGTGTGTAGTTCCACGTCTAGTGGACTGCTACTGTATTGACTCCCTGTTTTTTTATTTATGAATGTGGTATATCCACCTTTTTAAAAAAATCAAAAAAAAATATATATATAGCAGGACAGATGAAGGGCAATCTCATTATCTCACCATTGTTTTCAGCATCTTTTCTTCTCAAGAAAAAGTAGACCAAGACTGAGACCAAGACAATCACCAGACAACCAGCAGCCACAATAATGCCCAAAATTGTCCCTTTAGGTAACTCATGATTTTCAACGGTATTCAGCTTAAAGTCTGCAAAACATTTTCAGAGTGAAGACAAGAACACAGATTGAGGATAAACAGACTTACTTTGTGGAGACTTACTGGGTGTAACTGAAATTGCTGAAATTAGAGGTCCATATACTCCAGGACGAGGAATTGTCGTGGTCCCTTTCCCAGCCCACTGCAAGTGAATCTCCAAAGTGTTGCTACTTACCATAGCATTGAAGCTCTTGATGATTGCTCGACCTGTCTCATTAGCTTCTTTTGCAATATTGAAATCCCTCAAGACCCTCCCTCCCTACACAGATAATTGGTGGCCCAATTTAAGTTTTTACTGCAAGCTAAAGTTTGCATGCTAATAAAAAAATAGAAAAATAGAGCAAGATAGAGGAAACAACTTCTTAACGCAGTGAAACATAACCTGAATAGACACATCAAAGAAGCGCCTTCCTACAGCGGAATAAGTTTGATCATCAGTGAACATTATCTCAGCAAAGTGCAGGTTCACTGTATAATTTCCATTCAGAAGGCAAAGACCATAGTATGTAAGTGAGATGGGGTTGTGACGAGCAGTTGTGTACAATTCAGGATTGGCACTGGATGCGCCTGATATAGGCGACACATTTTTCACAATGTATGGCATGTCTTGGGTGCTGATCAGAAAATAACCGGAAGAGCTAAAAGCCCATTTTTCATTATAAGAATTGTAATATGATGGTCCTTGAGCCTCCATGTCTTCTTGATACTCATTCCCATCAATGATAATCTTGCGGCCGCCACAGTTTATAAACAAGTTGTGATCTGTAAAAGTTTCAAGTCACATGTACAATCAGTTGGAAATAATTCAAGGGATTTTTTTTTTTTTGGAAAAATTTGGATAAACCAATTTAAAATACTGTTGGGGAAAACAATATAAATTCAGATTTTCTTTTTAAAGGGGAAAGAAAAGAAAATCTTACGAAAATATATACTCACTTGTTGGTATCCCAGAGCAGGGGTTGTTCCTCCTCAAACATGGGTTTATCCTACAAAAGAAGCATGTTCAGTGCAAATAACAAGCAAAGCTATTTGAATGCAGGCTTATTGAAAGTGTAAAAATCTTACAAATTGTCCTTTGATGATGAATAACTAGATACCATATTCCTTCAAATATAAACCAAATGAGCAATCAGTAACTAAAACCTGGTTATTAAGAAAAATAAAACCTGATAAATTGAATCCTTACACAATGTCCGTAGAGCAATCGGTGGGTGCATTGGATGCGTTAAAACTGTTATAAGATATATCACTGTAACAATGTGTATCATGAGTGAGATATGCAACACAAGATAGGTGATAATTAATGACAGAATCAATTTATTTTAATTAGCATAGCATACATGTGAAATCCAGTTTTCAGCATCCACTCTGGTATTGCTCCAGTTAGCTTGTTATTGTTAAGAAACCTGATAAATAGTATTATTGAGTTGGCTTGCATAGGATCTAAGAGAATAAACAAGACATTGAGTAGCTGTGAGTAACGGACTCGAAATGATGTATCAGAAATAAACTCACAAGTATTCAAGATACAACAGGCTTTGTAAGCTGCCTGGTAGCTGTCCAGTCAAGGCATTAAAACTCAAATCTCTGGAAACAAAATTATTGTATCAGCACAAGAATATACAAGCCAATTCACACATATATTTGCTAAATAATGTGCGTGTGGTTTTGAATACAAAGATACTGCTGGATCACAAAAAGATGTGAAGTAGTGCTTCATGAGCCAAATCCATATATATGTGTGTATTAATATGGAATTATTATATGTTGGAATTTATCAAAAAAATTATATATATTAGATATTATTTATTCATTTATTTATTTTTATGAAAAGTGAACACCATCTTCACAATGGTTGCTATAGCTCTCCCGCTTCAAATTAGGGGATTAGAGTTGTAGGCATGTCAAGTTTGCTCATTTGGAAATGAGTAGCTGTTTTTATCCTAATTTCTTATTTCAATTTTGTAACTATTTTTTTATAAAAAAATTATAATCATCTTATATTTATTTTCTTTTCTAATGAACTTTGTGGTGTATCCACTTTTATATAAACAAAAAACATGGCCCAATTTGATGTCAAAAAATTCGAGAAGAGCATAGGGTTTATCCACTTGTATAAAAAAAATTCATCACATATCAAGATAAAATCTCTTTTTTTATTTTACTAAAACATGTGGAGGAGATATAAAACTTTTTCAAATTATTATTTTAACAAAATAAATAAATCATAATTTATTGAAAAAACAAAGGAGATTTACACACTTTACCTTGGTTAATCTGCGGAGATTTCAACACTTTATTTACTCTGAACGACAAAAACAAAGGAGACAATAACCCTAGGGATATTGCTAAATCTCAAAAACTCCTAGGTGATCTTAAACTTATTGATCCTCCTTTACATGGACGCAATTTCACTTGGACTAATGGACAATCCGACCCTATCTGGGTCAGACTGGATAGATTCCTCTACTCGCATGATTGGCCACTAATATTTCCTAGATCTATCCAAAGTGCTCTACCCAGATTTGGATCTAATCATACCCCTATTTTCCTGGAATTCGGAAATCATCTTCCTCAATCACGAATTTTCAGATTTGAAAAATCTTGGTACACCAATGATCAATTAGAAAATTTAATTCATGGTTGGTGGACAGATCATAATTTTGTTGGTTGTGGTGCTTACATTGTCTCAAAAAAACACACAAAATTAAAACCTAATCTATGCACTTGGGCAAAAGAAAATTTTGGAGCTTCCAATCTCCACAAAAAATGATTGCTTGCTGATCTAAATTCATTTGATTCATTAAACGAAAGCAGAACCCTTTCTGAGGAAGAATCTAATCGTGTTTCTCTTATTCGCTCTGAACTTTACACTTTACTAAAACAAGAGGAGATTTATTGGAAACAACAATCTCGTATTACCTGGCTCAAAGAGTGTGATGCAAACACTAAATTTTTTCATCTAATGGCTAATGGCAGAATGAATAAAAACTTCATATCCCGCATTCGTAGTAACGGGAGTTGGTTTGATGGAAACCAAGAAATCAGGAAAGTTTTCACTGATCATTTTCAAACCTTCTTGGTACCCCAATTACTCATAGATTCTTACTGAACTGGCAACATCTATTTGATTACAAAGAAAGAGTGGATCTTTCTTCACTTGAAACTCCTTTCACTTCTGAAGAGATCAAAATTGCGGTGTTTGGTTTAAATGCGGATAAATCCCCTGGCCCAGATGGTTTCCCAATTTTCTTTTTTCAAAAACACTAAAGCCTCATTCCGGAAGATCTCTTTAATCTCTGTAGGGATTTTTATGATTGCTCTATTAATTTTGAATGTCTTAATCGGGTTCATATTACTCTCATAGCCAAAACTAAAGCACCAACTGAGATCACCGAATTCAGACTCATCAGTCTCATCAATTCTACTTGTAAAATCATTTCCAAGATCCTTTCTTCTAGATTGAGTCAAACGATTAGTTCTCTTGTTGACGATTCTCAATCCGGGTTCATTAAGGGAAGATGCATTGCAGACAACATAATCGCCGCCTAGGAAGTAATCTTTAACCTTTAAAAAAGAAAACTTCTTGGCTTTGCTTTTAAAATTGATTTTACTAAAGCCTTTGATTCTCTAGACTGGAATTTTCTCCTCGAGATTTTAGAAGCTAGAAGTTTTGGCAACCGTTGGATTTCTTGGATACACACCATTCTCAAAACTGCCAAAACACAAATCCTCATTAATGGAACTCCGCAGGGTTTTATTCGTTGCAAAAAGGGTTTAAGACAAGGTGATCCTCTTTCACCCCTTCTCTTTGCCTTGGCAGCCGATACCCTCAGTGCTATGTTTAATCATGCTATTAATTCCAAAGCATTAATTGGAGTTCAACTTGATCACTCAAACAGAATCTGCCATTTACAATACGTAGATGATCTAATTATTTTCTCTGCTGGGGGCATGAAGATCTTAATATCATTAAATTAATTCTTTATCTCTTTGAAGGTTGCTCTGACCTTTCAATTAATTACTCGAAAAGTTGTCTATAATCTACTAATTAATTATGGTTACCAACCACTCTCCTCCTCTGCAAGGATTCTTAATTGCAATAGAGATTGCCTCCCCATTACATACCTTGGAGTTCCCCTTTCTGGCAGACGACCTAGACGACAAGACTGGACAAAGTTAATTGAATCTGTTCGATCAAGACTCACTTCCTGGAAAGCAATCTACCTTTCTCTAGGGGGTTGTCTAACCCTTATCAATTCCGTGTTATCTTCCCTCCCAGTCTACTAGATGTCAGTATTCAAACTGCCAGCCTGGGTCATTCACGAGATTGATAAGATCAGGAGAAACTTTCTATGGAAAGGTCATGATCTCAATTCTAAGGGAATTAGATTGGTCACATGAAAAATGATCTGTCGCCTACGCAGCATGGGTAGTTGGGGAATTCTTGATCTCCAGGAATTCAACAAAGCTTTACTTGGAAAATGGTGGTGGAAATTCACCATCAAACAGGATTCTTGTTGGACCAAGATCATTAACGCCAACTACGCTATTAGAGAGTCTACGGGTATTTTATTTTAAAACCCACCAAGAAATAAATCTTTCTTTTGGGCGGGTATTAATACCATCCTTCCTTCATTCCGTTCTTGCATCACCAAATTAATTGGAAATGGTGACAGATATTCTATTCCGGACGGTGTTAATTTTCTAGAGGATTCCTACACCTGGTCTCTCGAAAAAAATTGAACCTTATCTGTTAAATCATTCTACAATTTCTTAATCGACGGAGGACTCCGCAGCCAACTTTATTCCCATTTCTGGAAAACTAAATCTCCTAGTAAAATCACTTTATTCTGTTGGCTAGTCAGAGAAAACAAAATTCTTACACTTGATAACCTATTTAAAAAAGGTTGCAATCCAAATGCCACTGACACATGTTTTCTATGTCATAATAATTTGGAAACAATGGATCATCTTTTCCTTGATTGTATTATTTCATAGCGTATTTGGTCCTTCTTCAGACAAATCCTTCATCTAGAATCCCTTCCATCATCTATTTCCATTATCTGGACCAATTAGATCGCGTCCTTGAACTCTTCTTACAGGAACCTTTGGGATCTTTGTTCTAGAGCCATCTTATGGAATATTTGGTTAGAACGTAACAATCGTATTTTCAACCAAAACTGTTCTCCTATTTCTTCAATTCTTTATAAGATTGCTAATAGGCTTCTTTCTTGGATCTCTACAGATTCGGTATCTCATCAGCAGAATTCCTCAGATGCTACACAAAGGATCAAGAGATCCCTCACCTTTCTGAGCTCTAGATCGACAGGTATTATCGGCAATTTGGCGCACACCACTGATCAGGAGTAGTTTGCTTCACTTGTTGCTGGGCAGGCCTATGTCCCCTGATGATTGACTTCGGCGGTTCAACTTGTTATCATTTTCTTCTGTTTTTCGTCTGAGTCTTTCTCTTGTCTGGTTTACTATTCTCCTCATCTCTGGTGAGGATTTCAGTTTTAATTATTGTTGTTCTTTTGTTTGGTGTTTCTTTTTTCTTAGTTCTCTTCTGTACATTTTTTTTTTAATAAATTTGTGGTTTATTCATTTTATTTAAAAATAAAAAAAAACAAAGAATAAAAAACAACCAAAAAAAGCAATAGATAAATAATAAAGACATGGGAGAGACAAATATTGGAGGGGTAGACAAAAACAAGTGCACAAGTGACACATAGAAAACACAGTATCTTCCAATTATGTGGAAGAGGAACCTAGCAGAGCAACAATAAAAAAATAATAAAAAAATAAACAGGGCTATGACTTTTGTTTTTTTTCTTTTAAAATGGCATAGAACATCAATCTTTTAATTTTTTTCATCTGTCAATAGATATCTAAAAAATTGAAAATAAAATATAACTGAGATATGAGAACAAGCTTACAAGATGAGGAGCATTTTCATATTCCCAATATAGGTAGGTAGCTCATCGGTTATTGACATGTTCCTCAAAACCCTGAGCTAACCATAAACCAACATTTAAAATTCAATAGCCACATTTAATCAATTAAAAGGAAATAGATAGAACTTAAGGAGCAGGAGTCGCTAAAGAACCGAAATAAAAATCAATATTATTTTATCACATGCAAATGTTTCTGGTTTACAGGCCACACTAAAAAATAGTGAAATATATATATATATATATATTAAAAATGGATATCTCACAATTTATTAAAAAAAAAAATAACAAACTAAGAACAACACAAGACGAAATAGTGGTACATTTCCACTTTTGGGATCACTTCGTCAGTTTGTTCCAATTTGTGACCATATAATTAAATTGTTGGATTAACACAGTAACTATCTTTACGTACTACAATATTCCCTGTACCAGGTTAATAACTTTTACAATTATAGCCTAGTTAGAGTATATCTTTCTCTATATTCCATTAAACGTCAATTCTCCCAAGTTTCTCCAGTCGATGACATATATATGTATATATATGAAAAGACATACTAGTGTGGAAACGACTACATACAATCTTTGCAGATTTGTCATGTTTTGTAATGGTGGAAACTTCCCATTACCTCCTGTCATGTCAGAAATTACCCTGTAACATAACACATTTTTTAAGCCAAATAGTAGTAAATAAATTACTTTTTTGAACATAGAGCTTAATAATTCTTACAGATTTTTTATGCTTCCCAATGTAGAAATGATGGGAGGAAAAGGGCCTTCCAAGGAGGTGCCTTGCATCTCTCTGCATATATACTCAAGCTTCATGTATAAAATCATTTTTTAAGAAATTTAAAATTTTCACAAAATCAAATGCCTTTTATTGACATCGATCTCACTCACAATGTATCCAGTTGTGTCCACTTTCCAATAAAACCAGGAATTTTGCCAGTGATGGGATTGCCGGTGATATAGCTGTAAAAAAATAAATAGATTTATAAGAGAAGCTCATTTGGAAATGCTGATGGATATAATATGAATCATATACTTGGTTTATCTTAATGAGTGTGGTTTATCCATTTTTTCTAAAAAAAATAATAATAATAAAATAATATGAATCATCTACTAATTCAAGCACCAGATCAGAAGAATCATGTATGAGGTGTTGGGAATTGAATCCGCACCAATGATCGAAAGAGAAAAAACATGAGGTTCATTTACAAATGTTTGTGCCACGTGAATAGTTTGGATGAACAATAAGATTGAATAATATTGACTTACATGAAAGTAATGTTTTTTAGATTCCCCAATGACTCTGGTAGCCTCCCAGTGATGGCATTTGCTGTAATTTCGCTGCAAAAAACAACATTATTGTTGTAAAATTAGGGAACGTTGATACTCAAATTGATTGAAAAAATAAAATAAAAATATTGATGATAATATAGTAAAACACAAACTTTTATGTTAAAAAAAACTCAATTGGGAAAAGACATGGACGAAAACTCAAGAATCTTTTTGCTAATGTCCCAATGACCCTCATTCTCTTTGTAATTTTCACAAATGATGCTATATATATATGTTTGTATATCACATATATATATATATATATATATATCACTCACAGTCCCAACAAGTTTGTGAGATTGCCGAGAGTCTCTGGAAGCGGGCCTTCAATTAGGTTGCTTCCCAATGATCTATGATTAAATAAATAATTAAATAAACATGAATAAAATAAGAAGTCCAAATTAATCGAAATGAAATGGAAAACAAAAGGAAAAAGCATATACAAGTATTGCAGGGTGGTGATTCTACCCAGCTCATCTGGAATTCGTCCAGTAATGCAATTTCCCATAAGCTCACTACAAATTAGAGAAAAAATTCACAAGTTCGAAGGACTTGGATTAATATATATATATATATATATATATATTAAATAAAGTGGATAAACCACAAATTTATTAAAATAAAAAGAGTACGGAGAAATACAGCGGTTTGAGACAAAAAGAAGAACTAGAAATAAAAACGGTCTGAAATACTCACCAGAAATGAGGAGAGACTTGGATTAAAAAAATTACATGAAACTTACATGTCAATAAGAGGGGTTGAAGCCCATGCTGTAGGAATAGTACCATTCAGATAATTCATACGGAGATCTCTGTTAATTAAGCAAACCATACTAGATAAATTAAACAAAAAAAGTCATTAATGACATGATGCAGAGATCGAATATTAAGAAATAAGTAATTACATGGCTTGCAAGAAGGTGAGATTAGAGAACTCATCAGGCAGGGAACCAGTGAGATTCTGTCCTGTAAGGATGATGCTGGTAACGTGGCAATAATTGCCCTTGCATGCGCCGCACGTGACATTGGCTGCCACTGGCCAGTTGGAGATGGGGTCCACCCAACCGGAGGCCCCAGTGCATGGGTTTACTGTGAAGTCCCAATGCTTCCCCAACTTCGCCCCTATCTTCTTCAGTGCAACCACTGTTCACCACTTCATTATTAATTATTAGCTCACATCTTTTATGCTTATTGTGATTTTAAACAATATTTTATGTTGCCCATATCAATAAAAAAAATTTAGATATAGAAAATGATAGTTTATAAATTATATAAAATGAAAAATGCTCTGTTATATACTTTCGATGGTTGTGTTATTTGAGATCTCAAGGTAGTAGCTCTAAAATCACAATATGCCTATACAAGATAAGGTCCTTTTCTGTCAATCCAGTGCCTCTTTGGGAGAAGAGTATGGCTCATCTCCTCTTGGTAGCTATTTTTTTTTTCAGATTTTTTATTTTATCTATTTATTGTATGAAAATTTATCCATTTTCAGCGAATTACGTTATTTCATATACATGTTTTTTCTTTTTAATAGACACAGTGATTTCCACTAGGCTATTTAGTGGTTATCTATTTTAAATTTTCTATTTATTATTTAATAAAAGCTATTTTATAATATTTGTGAGAATTGTTTAGAAAGAAATTTATTTTTAAAATAACCAATTTAAAATAATATTAAAAAAGCTCTTTCTTCCCGGCATAAATAAATAAATAATAAATAAAATATTTCATTTTAATCATTTTTATAACAACACATAATAGAAGTCATCTAACAACTTTGTTTGATTTTTTTTAATTTTTTTTATTGTTTATTAAAAGTAGATAAATTATAAATTAATTAAAAATAAAATAAAATAATAGAAAATATACTATGAAAAAATAGTTGGAATTTTATTTCCTTCTCAACTTCAATATTAATTGTTTTAGCTTATTCACATCTATTAACAAAAACTTCTTTACTTCTTTTAAGATTAATCCTCTCTTTCTACTTATTTCAAATAATCTTTTCTATATGGGCATTCATAGGTGATCTATTACTATTATTGTTTTAAACAAATCTTGAACTCGAGACTTTCTAATTATTTCACCTTCATTTTCCGTAATAAAACCAAATCACTAGATTAAGCGCCATTTGATTTTTTTTTTTTTTAATTTTCAACTTGGAGCAAAAAGAAATGCATGCCCACACACATCATTTAAGAAATAATATTTTTGTAAATAGTCCCTCTATTTTTTCAAATGTGCTTTTTAGGTCCTTATACTTTAAACGGTAATGTTTTAGTTCCACTATTACTTAAATTGAGCTATGTTAGCCTATATACTTTAAACTATAAGCTTTTTAGTCCTACTACTGTTCAAATTGAGCCATGTTAGTTTCTAGATTAAAATATTAAAATTTAAAGTAGATGGACCTAAAGAGCACACTTGAAAAATAGAAGGACTATTTAAATAATTAAACCCATCATTTAAATACTTGGTTTGGGGTACAAGGAGTATTTTACATAGATTTCTTTTTAGACAAAAGAGCTTTTCTTTTATAAAATGAATAAATATCCACTTTAAAAAAACACTATATTACAAAACGAAATAGTTTCTGGTTTAGCATGTAAAAAACAAAACGGGGGCAAAGGTCAGCACAACACAGGCAACAAAACATATGTTAGACTTCTTTTTTTAATCACAATAAAAGGCTAAAAAATAAATAAAATTACGAAAAAAAAAAGTAGAGTAGAAAATAGTCTTGCCAGTCAGTTGCAGTTTTTTTTATTTTGTCTTTTTTAGTTTTGAGCTCCTCACTGTTGGTGAGAGTTTTTTGTGTGTTTATTTTATTTATTTATTTTTTGAAAAAGTGGATAAGCCATTTTTATTAAACTAAAAAAGTTGTTCTTTTTGTGTGTTTATTTTTGTTGTTTTTTTATTATTTATTTATTTATTAATAAAATTGTGGTTTATTTATTAAAAAAAATAGATGGGGAAGTTGCTGGATTTTCTTTTGCGCACTGAGAGCCTTGCGATAAGATATTTTTCTCCAGGCAGAAGTAGTTGGACAGGATGATCATATGGAATATGATATCATATTCCCATGCATGATCATTCTTATCATGTGAATAATGAGCTCATGTGCCTAGAAAGTCCTAACTTGCCAGCATGTAATATTATCTTTTCATCCAGACAGAAGTAGTCTAACAAAAATAATCACACATTTGATATGAACTCATGATCTATCACATCATATCATATTATTTGAATAATTAGGATGATAGAAAAAAGGTTAACATACCTTCACTTTGAGGGAGGGTTTGGTTTTTGCAGTGGACAGTCTCAGAGCAGCTCCAAACCAAGACACAGAGAAAGAGAAAGAGTGCAACAAGTCCATGACTGAATCCCATCTTCTCCTATAGCTATCCTTATCTCTACTAGAGTAAAATCATCTTCTTGAATCTTGAGTGGAGAGGTTCATTCCTATCTGAAGTCTGAAGAATCCTAAGCACCCCCTCTTAATTATTTCCACAAAAACGTATTGATGATGGAATTGGACCCTGGTTAATTTCTGTAAAAAGATCCAACGTCACTCTTAGTGAGTCACATGTTAACCTCAGGAAGATTTTACTATTGTTTGGTCTTCAATTATTGGTATAATAATAACAATTCTATCAACACCATCGACCCGGCTGTCAGTTCTTCATTTTGATTTTTCCACAGATAAAACAGAGTCTTCAGTACTAGAGACTTGACATCAGATAATGCTAATCTTTACATTTTGGAATTAAGGAAGCTTTTATCGGTGTGCTTCACTTTCCATTCTTTTCCATTTTGACTAGTATTCCAAATGCCAAAACAAACTAGCAAGGAAACAAAAAGAAACGAAAAGGAAAGAAATGGATTGATTGGAAATCAGAGAAAAGTACTTATTTTACCACCATATAACCAGAGAGTCGGGTATGTTACTTATTTCCCAGTTTCATCACATAACAAGAGAGCTGGGCATGCTTTATTACAAGATGGTGTTATTCGTCAGCTAGCCCAGCTTCTGTTTATTTTTCTTATTTTTCTTTTTGTTGTCTTTTACTTTGTTTCTCATCTCTCGTGAGAGGATTTTTTTCTATGAAATTAAATCACCATCAATACAAGCCCCAATTCTTTCAATTGCAAGCTTAGACAACCTCCACAATCCTAGAATGAATCTCTGATACCAATTGTAGCGTGTGAGGAAGCGTGGAACTAGTGTGGCAATTCGTCGAACACTTGGTGTGCAATATCATAATACCTAGCAATCACACAATGAATGGGCAATGCAAGAATAACATATAACCAATCTCACAAGAATAAAGTAAGAGACACCAATTTAACGTGGTTCGGCTAAGAACAAGCCTACATCCACAGGAGAACAATACTTCATTATATCATGGGGAATAACAAAAGTACAAGAAATAGGCATAAAGCCACAAGAGGATTACCAAGCTCTAAAAACAAGCCTTACCTCAAAAACAAGGGTCCTACCTTGCTTTAATGAGATCAGGCAAGAACAAGAGCTCTCCTCTACACCTTCACTCTTTCTACTCTCCAAATACAAGAGAACTCACCCTCTCTATCCTTCTCTCTTTTCTTTCATTACACAACACAAAACAAACATAACTTTATATAAACAATAGAGCAATCTAGACCGTTGGATTAAAAGAGATTAAGATTTTGGCTTCATCATAAGGATATCAAGCCAATATTTAACAATTCTTGTCAACCATTGGATAACCTAATGGTATAACACAAGAGTGCTCAGTAAAAGGATAATGGCTTGAATCTTTCCCCAGGCAGTACTAGTTTTGTACTGTTTATACACTATACATTCTGGCCAATAAATAGTGCAAGGTAAGGGGATTTTTCTATAAAATCCGTTAGCCACCATAACTAGTGTACCTTAATACTTGTTTGTCCCTTTGACAATCCCTTAAATAAAAGGAGCTTGTCGCCTATTAGTAAAAAAAAAACATTTAGGTTCTCATAAACCATTCCTTTAGTTATTGTAACAAATTTTCTGATTTAGTACATGATAATTAATTTATTTGTTTTGAGTAAATTGTTACTTGGGGTTTGTAATTTAAAAACAAATCGACAAACCACATTTATTAAATAAGAAAAAGCAATTCAAGGACAATATAGCAAGTAAGAAAAGAAAAGTACATCAAAGCCCATTAGAGATGTGATGAGTGTACAATGTTCTATTATTTTTTAATCATTTTATATATTTATTTGGCAAGTATTAGAAGTATATTGTGGAATTTAATGCTAAACATAGTGTGTTTATATTCTCAGGATTCGAGCAACACAAAGACAAGAGCAAGCCAGAAGAAGTATTTGAGACTCAAAACGAAGAAGATACAACTCTCTCAGCAACAATTGATTAAGAGTAAGGCAAACATAATGGTTTATTGGAGCTTACAACCTGGCTTATGACTATAATCTTCTTCCAAAGAACCTTATGGACATGTTTGTGCCAGTAAGGAGAAGTTTAGAGTCAAACCAGAGGACCTTATTCCCATAAGGTAGCCTGTAAGGACCATCCAAAGGAATTTACGAGCAGAGCTAGCGCTTAAGGTAGTCGCAAGGGTAACTCAGAGAAGCTTATGGTCTAGAGCTTACGATCATAATCTAGACCGTAACACAAAAGAAAAGACCTTACGGATGGGACTTATGGTCATAAGTGTTCTCATAAGACTCGTGACCCATCATCTCCAGCTTCTTACAACCACATCCTTACACCTATAAGCAGTTTGTAAGTGGCACAATATGAATAGATATGATAAGGATTTTTAGGGTAATCTTTGATTTTATTCTTGGAGGCGAGGTTAGGGAAGAAAAGAGGTGAATCTCCAAGGTTTTATTGGCGATTTTTGAAGGAGATTTGATTCCATCATTAAGGAGAAGAAGATCATAGCCGTTAAGCTTACCTTGGCGACATTCGTGGAAGATTCTTTGGAGTTTTCCGGCGATCAATCTTCGGCATAGTTGAGAAGGGGATTTTCATGCCTATGTTTATTCTCTTTGTGTCTTGTAATTTGGATGCTTTCTCTCCATTAATGGAGGGCTAATTTCTTCGATGTTTGGGCATAGTTGAACTCTAAAGTTTTATCTTTTGACATTGGGTGTGTATTCTTATGATTTAGTAATTTTCTAATTGCAATCCATGTTATTTGAACTTAATTGCGTGTTTATATTGATTAATTGCTATCATGGCCAAAGCCCTAGTTGTCATATTCGATGTGCTTTGTGATAAGTAGAGATACCCACCTAGTAAAAACATATTGCAATTAAAGGGATTGTGAGTAAACCTAACAATAAGGTACTTTTGAGAATTCTTCTCCCTCAATCGTCTCGAGTGGGTTAACAAGTATTTTCGTGCTCTTTGCTATCATGTGAAATAGATTGTAGGAAAAATCACATCTCTATTTTGTCTTCAAATTAGGAATAATATCTTTGCCAAAAGAATTACCTAGTTAAGAAATTTTTGTTAACTCACATCGAGATTTCACACAGTGTAAAGCGATTGTGTGGTGACTGAATTAGCACTATTTTAATTCAGTTAATATTCACCCTTGCAAGAAGGGTTTAGCATAATTTAGAAAATCTCTTGGTTCAAATAGGATTCCATGTTTAGACAACCTTTATCTTGCACTTAACAAAATCCTAGAGAGATGTTATGCCCGAACATCGCTTCTTCTCCTGATTTCTCTAATCCTTTATTTCGTATTTCTTGCTTTTACTCATGAGTTTGTTCACACAAATCACTACTTTTGCTAGGCTAACTTTTCATAATTATGGTTAATACTAGTAATCTCAATCTTCCCTATGGACTAATACCCTATGTTTTAGCATTGTATTACATGTTTGACACATACACTTGTTTCCCTATTAAGTTTTTGGCGCTGTTGCCGGGAAAGATTTAAGATATTAGGAACACTTCTTATTTCAATCACTTTAGCCATTTATTTTTCTTCGTATTCTTTCTTTCTATCTTTATTTTCATTCGCTCTACTTTCTTTTCTCTTACTTGATTATAGTACATGCCACCTAAGAGCAAATCAACATGACTGGTGTAAGCCGAAGGCAGTATAAAGAGAGTGATTGGAACAATACTGAGAACAGCATTACTATCTGAAATAGTTCATTGACAATGAGAGTTGAAGGTGAGTGGTTAGACAACATCGCAGATAAGTTGGATTGGCAGAGAACCCAGTCTGATTATGCTCGCCTTACTTTTGATGGTTTCGAATCAAGTATTGCTTGCACACAAGTAGCTGCGAACAACTTTGAGCTCAAGCCAGCATTTGTGTAGATGGTCCAACAATCAACGCAGTTTCATGGTTTGCCAGATGAGGATCCAAATAGTCACATTGGATGGCTTCTCGAGGTTTTTGATATGTTGAAGATCAACAATGTCTATGATGATGCTATCAGACTCTGATTGTTTCCTTTATTCTTTAAAGATAGAGCCAACTAGTGTCTATAAGCCCTTCCTCGTGCCTCTATCGCGACATGGGGATAACTTGTTGAGGTTTTTTTGGCCCGTTATTTCCCACCAATAAGGATGACCAAGCTACTCATGAGATCACTTCTTTTATACAGTTGGATTCAAAGTCACTTTCGAGGCCTAGGAGAGATTCAAGAATTTATTGAGGAGGCGTCCGCGCCACAATCTCCCAGAATGGATGAAAGTGTAGATATTCCATCAAGGGCTCAACTAACACACCAGGCAGCTCATCAACTCAACAACATGTGGAACACTTAGGAGTAACACCCAGAGGTGACCAAGCTATTGATAGAGCAAATTGCCATGAATAACTAACTACAAGTGGAATTCCAGGAGAAAGTCAGTTGGCAAGCCCACTACGATCTTAGAGGTTAGCAAGGTCACAGTGTTAACCACCCAGGTCAAGGCCTTCAACAGAAAGATTAATCACTTATCCATCCAGAAGCCAGCTGCAGTTATGGTGTGTAACACATGTGAGAAAGGGCATACATCAACTGATTGTCCCATTGTAGGAACGGCACACGAACCACCGAGCAAGTTGAATTCGTTGGTAGTGCCCTCCAACCATAAGGGAACCCCTACAACAATACATACAAACCAGGGTGAAGGAATCACCCTAATTTCTCTTGGAGAAATCAAGGGCAATAGCATAAGCCCCATCTGGATTTCCTCTTCACCCACAGTTTGATCAGAAGCCCACACTTGAGGATGTCCTTGCTCGGTTCATACAAACCACAGACACAAAGCTTTAATAGTCAGATGCTAGGCTCCAGAGCATAGAGTCAACAATGAGGAACCAGCAGGCTTTCTCTCTTGGAACCAGGTTAGCCAGATTGTAAAGTTGTTGTCTGAGCGACCATAAGGCAATTTATCGAGTAATACCAGGGAAAACCCTCACGAGCATCTCAAGGTTATCACTCTTAGGATTGGTAAAGAAGTGGGAGTAAGTATAGATAAGATGATGGAGAAGAAACAAGAGACGGCAATTAAAGTTTCTGAAAGCCCAGCAAAAAAAAGAGAAGCTACTCTAATTTTTTTTGCAGTCTGTGCCATCACCAGTGAAGAAGTATGTTCTGCGGCTTACATATCCCTCTAGGTTGAAAAGTGATCATACTGATGTGCAGTTCAAGATATTTTTGGATTTACTGAAACAGCTTCACATCAATGCGTCGCTTGTAGAGGCATTGTCTCAAATGCCTAAGTACAAAAAGTTTCTTAAGGACCTACTTAAGAACAAATAAAAATTTGAGGAAATCTCTTGAGTGACATTGAGTGAAGGGAGTTCGGCACTCTTACAAAACCGGATGCGGAGGAAGGCGAAAGATCCAGGGAGTTTCACTATCCCTTGTAATATTGGTGAATTAGTGAATGAGAAATCCCTAGCAGACCTAGGAGCTAGTATTAATGTTATGTCATTTACCATGTTTCGAAGGTTATATATTAGGGCTTAGTGACCTCAAACCTACTAGGATGACCCTCCAATTAGAGAACCGATCTATTAGGAATCCTAGAGGTGTGATTGAGGATGTTATTATGAAAATAGATAAACTCATCTTCCATTGTAATCATAATAATTATTTATTATATAATTAATTAATACTTTAACAATTTTATTTAATACCTCAATGATTTCGAATCTTTCATCAACTAGATTTTTCAAAATAAAAACTAATAAATTAAATTCTTAATTTTTTAATGCATTTATAATCAATAAAAAAAAGAAAATTGTAGCTGTGGGTAATTAACGGTCATATTTTCTAATTTCTGTTATAAATCAATGTTCTAATTACTTTATACCATTAGTGTTTTTATAAATGCTAATTGCTATTGAGTTGCTGTTTGTGACACTCATCGCTACATTAGCTGTGGATTTCTTTCCAAGCCTACAAGCTAAAATGAAACATTTGCAATTGTCATGAAGTACAAGCTGTGCTTGCAAAGGAGTTTTTGATCAACTTGTATTTTGTCAGTTACTTAAGCTTCACTGATCTTTTCCAACATGAAGAAATGGATGTACTTTGGAGATACAAAAATGATATCAACTCAATTTGCTCCAACGGCATGCCGGAGCTCATTCCTAGACAACAAAATTTAATGGTGGATAAACTTTCTTAATCTGGTAGCATAAATCTGAAAGGTTTTGATCTACCTAATTGAATGACATATATAACATGTTTATGTAAAGGAATATTTTTTTTGTTTTTGAACTAGTTTTATCCTATCATATTTTTATTTGCTTTTTGTTGTTTGTTTTGGTGCTTATCATTTTATTTTTGTTTGTTTTACATTGTGTTATTTTAATATTTTTTTTCTTAATAACTAATTAGAGCCTATTTTATGCTTAGGATTTAGGCCTTTATAAGCCATGAGCCGCCCCTGCTCTTGAGAAAAGGCTAGGCTTCACTTGATAAAAGATTTACTCTGTGTCAACATAGCTTATGGCACTTGACATCTTGAAATGCATGAAACCAAGAAAGTAAGAGGAAATTCAATTTCTAGTCTAAGATTCTACAAAATAATGAGAACATGAAGTTTTCATCCATACGCATAGTGAGGAGCTAAACTTACTCCACATTTCTTGCACCTAGCTACTTAATGGTATGTACACACAGATTTAGTTCTACATGATCAGTTAATTGATGTAGAGTTCATGTACGGGTGGGTTGTTCAGGGTTCACTTCAACACTTGTGTGCAACAGTGGGTGTGATTGCTAGGACTTATATGTATATGACTTTACATCTATTAGCCAATATAGAATTACTTGTTTGAGAGAGAAAGATTGTTGCCCTGAACTTATATACACATAGACTCTACATTTTTTAGTTGATGTAAGATTAATTTTGGATCCGTTACATGGAACACTGAAAAATGTAGAATTGGTTCCAAATGCGACAAGCCATGTGATGTATAGTAGATATATAAGGGTGATCAATTGCTCTCCTATCTACAAAGTAAGCACAATCTTGTTACCAATCTTCATCCATTTGACAAGGTTGTTTAAGATAAAGATTTTGTTATTAAGAACCACTTAATAAAAATTTTAATCTCATAGATCGAGCTGAGAATGGAATTACTAACCATCTTGCTTTTCATGCGAGCCAAAACCCGGACCTTTCCCTCTATGCGAAAGGAATACAACTTTCCTTTTGGCTCGATGATATCTATCTTAAAATGGGCATCTGATCTCTCTAATGTTTCTGTTCTTCCTTTTTGTTTTTTTTAGCTTATGTTCCTTTGCGAAAAAAAAAGGAACTAATTGAGATAAGGAATCAGTTGGCACTCCATCAATGAGGAATTGGCAAAGAGTCTGTTGTTATGTTATTTACAAATCAAAGTATGAGATTTTTTTTTCTGACAAAGGCGATAAGCGCCTCCCACAAAGGGGTGTCAAATGGACAAGAAGGCACAGTGGTGCACTATTTATGATGACTTAACGACTCCGTTGGGATTTACCATGTGGATCCGGTTAACACGCGGCGCTATTAGGGCATGCCACATGGATCTAAAATGATATATCAATGACCACAACCCCACAATGGTAAATCACCCTTATCTTGTAATCATGGAAGAATGGAGAATACGGCTCCTGCCACAGAAATCCTATGAATATTGAATAAACATGACTAATATAGTACTTCTGCAATATTTCTACAATATGTTTGCACAATACTAGGCACAAAAGATTCGACCTTGCATCACTCACCCACCACTGATGATAACTTCTGACTATCTAGTGATTGTCAGTATGAGATTTCCATGTATTTGGTTTCTCCATATTTATTATTATTATTATTATTATTATTATTATTATTATTATTATTATTATTATTATTATTATTATTATTATTATTATTATTATTATTATTAAAACCCATTATCTTGTAACAATTTTCCATGATTAGTCTTCGCCAATCATGTTGTCTTATTCTTCGGCTCCCGTCGCTTCTTCCTCATTTTTCTTTGTTTATGTGTACCTCACTTCAGGTGAGCGATTTCAATTTGTTCTTTTTTTGGTGTTTTTTAATTTGTTTTTCATTCCTAGTATGTGAAACCTGCA
This sequence comes from Dioscorea cayenensis subsp. rotundata, assembly GCF_009730915.1. Lineage (NCBI taxonomy): Eukaryota > Viridiplantae > Streptophyta > Magnoliopsida > Dioscoreales > Dioscoreaceae > Dioscorea > Dioscorea cayenensis. The sequence continues at coordinate 30,900,573 of NC_052490.1, read as the reverse complement.
TACTAAGAATGATCGGAAAAAATCTTTCTTTTGGCAAGGCATTCAAAGTGCACTCCATGCCTTCAAAATTTGTATCCATTCAGCCTTGGGGGATGGCATGACAGCATTATTTTAGTTTGATAACTGGATTCTAAGTCAAGCTTCAAGATTCATTTGGCCATATGAATTTGCACAATAAAACCATACTTAGGGGACAGTTAATGATTTACTTGACCCTTTCAGAACCTCACTCCCACAACAGGCCCAAACCACTTTGGATCTCTCTATAGTTTCTTTACAGAGAGAGATGTCATATCACAAAGTTTGGAGTAGAACTACTGTTTATATAAAAAATTTTACATGTCCTAATTCAAATAAAATTAAAATTTTTAAATCACATATGACCCAATCATAATCAAATTAGGACAACATGTGGATAAGATAAATAAATTTCATAATATTTGGATATATTCAAGATCACCCAAGAATACATATCTTGAGACAATCTAAATAGTAAAATCCCAAGATTAGACGAGAGCACAGATCTCGAGGCGATCTAAAATACTCTAATATCAATATCTGCAGAGAGCACAGATCTCGAAGCGATCTAAAAAATATTCAAATCTCAAGATCAGCCGAGATGACAAATCTCGAGGCGATCCGAAATATTCAAAATAGTCAAATCTCAAGATCAGTCGAGAGCATAGATCTCGAGACAGTCTAAAATACAAAAATCTTAGAATCAGCCGAGTGCACATATCTTAAGGTGATCCAAAATATCCAAATCTCAAGATCAGCCGAGAGCACAGATCTCGAGGCGATTTAAAAATATTCAAATCTCCGGATCAGCTAAGAGCACCGATCTCAAGGCGATCCAAAATACAAAACCTCAAGATCAGCCGAGAGCACAGATCTCAAGGCGATATAAAAATACCCAAATTTCAAGATCAGCCGAGAGCAGATCTCAAGGGGATCTAAATCCCAAGATCAGCAATGTATACAAATCATGAGGCAATATATATATTATAAAATAAAAAAATAAAAAATTAAATAAGATAAAATAATCAAATAATATAAAAGATAAATAAAATAAAATTAATTAATTAAATCGTATAATATATATATAAATAATAAGATAAATTAAAATAACATAAATCAACTCAGGCAAAATATATATATATTATTAAAATAAAATAAAATCCAATAAAAATATATATAATAAAATAAAATAAAAAAATAAGAATCAAATGAAATCAGATAATATAAAATAAATTAAATAAATAAAATTTGATAAATATATATATAATAAAATAAAAATAAATAAATAAATCAAATCAAATAAATTAAGTAAATAATAAAAAAATCCGATAAAATATGTATATATATAATGAAATAAAATAAATAAATAAATAAAAATCGAATCAAATTAGATAATATAAAATAAATTAAATAAACAAAATCCAATAAAAAATATAGAATATATAATTAAAAAAATCAAAATCAAATTAGATTATATATATAATAAAAAAAATTATAAAAAAATAAATTATAAAAATACATATATAAATAAATAAAGAAAATAAATAATAATAATAATAAATAATAAAAATAATTTAAAAAAAGAACGTGGGATACGGGGTCGCCGAGTCGGTCGTGGTCGCGTCACATTTTTCATAATCGCTCCACGATTGAAGAAAACAGTTTTGTTTAAAATGTTATAAAAAGAAGAAGAGGGGTTGAAGATGGGAGAGGAGGCATGTGATTATTCTGAAAGTTGACCGCATGCTACTTTCTTGGTTCTCATCTTTTTCAGCGAGCAACAAAGAGAAGTTGGAAGATTCCATGAAAACCATTCGCAGAAGCCTCAAGTTTCTGGGATCTCATGTTGGGAATCCGGAGGGGGTTACAACATCTGAGGAGTCCCCATGTCTGAGCACGGGCTAGGGTTCTCTACTAAAGTAGTGGGGAGTTGGTTTGGGTTTGCTTTGTTTTGTATTACCACTTCTGGTGGTTAATCTATCTTGATGTACTGTTTTATTTTCAGTGAATGTGGTTTATCCATCTTTTCCAGATAGGAGAAGAGGGTGAAGATTCCAAGAGTAACAGAAGAGGACGGACTAAGAAAGAAGACGAGAAAATAGAAGAGAAGGAACTGGCCAAAGAAGAAGCCAAGAGGAAGATGCCGACCGGAAAAATACCAAGGTGGATGCCAATGAAGGCCAGCAAAGGAAATGAAGAGAAGAAAGAAGAAGGAGCTCCTTTTATTTTTTTTTCTCTCTATTAAACATACATATATATAAAAGAAGGAAGACTCTTGCCGTTGTCGCCATTACCGCCGCCATTGCTATCATTGGTGCCTGCCCTCGTAGTTGCCATTTCTTTTCTCTGCCTCTGTTGGGAAAACATTGTCGCCATTACAAGAATTGCATCTTCAAGGTTCTCAAGCATGTGCACCCTAACATCGAGATCTCCAGCAAGGGCATGGACATCATAAACCCCTTCATCAATGATATCTTTGAGAAGCTTGCTCAGGAGGCACCTCACTTGGCAAGTACAACACAAAGCCAATCATCATATCTCATGAGATCCAAAGGAACGAGATAGTGATGGCCACCGCCGGAAAAAGTGAAGGACTGACGAAGAAGGCTATACTAGTTCTCAAAGAAGACAGAAGTCTCACGAACTCCTACGCTACCAAATCAGTGCCACTACGATGGGTTCCGGTTATGAGAATGACTCGTGTATAGATGAGGATGGGGCGTTGCTAATAGGTCCTAATATGGGTTCTAATCGGGAACCACCGCTGGAGCCGAATTTTGATATTAATGTTGATGATGGGAAGATGGGCAGCCGGCAAAATAGATGAATAGTAGTGAAATCTGCTAGGGTCAAAACTAAGCGATTCGAGCAACAAGACGGGTGGATGTAAGATTCATCACTTGGAGGTACTACCAGTCGATAATCCAGAAAATTCTCTCACTTTATCCTTGCCCGGCACGAACCAATCTAATCCGTCTGATAAGCATCAAACGGCTGAAATCAATGATAAGAGTGAATGACTATGCACAGGAGGCGAAGTAATGTGGTGCCCACAACGGCGCCGACGGGATGATGATGCGCATGTCTTCGCCGCCGCAGGAGCAAATGTTGCTGGAGAATGTGAAGAACACCACCGCTAAAATACGTGGGGGTCATGAAGATGTAGGTGAGACTGAGTATGACTTCAGTGTTTCAAAGAACTCAATGAAGAACCGGATGTTTCCTCGCCCACATTCTCGACCAATGGTTCTAATTCATTGGTTTGATCTCATATCACTCTAATTGTTGTCAAGCTGTTAAAGATTATGAAGAGATGGATGAATCAATTACAAGCAGACGCAAACGAACTAATCTCTTGGTACCCGGAAGAGTACAAAGCCAGCAAGCCCCAACTGTAAACTAGAGAAGTGGCAAGTTGATGGGTGTTTATATAAAAAAATTTGCATGTCCTAATTCAAATCAAATTAAAATTTTAAAATCACATGTGACCCAATCATAATCAAATTAGGACAACATGTGGATAAGATAAATAAATTTTATAATATTTGGATATTTTTAAGATCACCCAAGAATACATATCCTGAGGTGATCTAAATATTAAAATCCAAAGATCAGCCTAGAGCACAGATCTCAAGGTGATATAAAAAAATATATATATATATATATATATATATATATTCAAATCCCTGGATCAACCGAGAACACAGATCTCGAGGCGATCTAAAATACTCAAATATCAAGATCTGCTGAGAGCACCGATCTTGAGGCGATCAAAATATTCAAATCTCCGGTAAGCCAAGAGCACCGATCTCAAGGCGATCCAAAATATTCAAATATCAAGATCTGCCGAGAGCACAGATCTCGAGGCAATCTACATATTCAAATATTCGGATCAGCCGAGAGCACCGATCAGGAGGTGATCCAAAATACTCAAATATCAAGATCTGCCGAGAGCATAGATCTCGAGGCGATCCAAAAAAAATATTCAAATTCTTAGATCAGTCAAGAGCACAGATCTCGAGATGATAAAAAAATATTCAAATATCAGAATCAGCCAAGAACACATATTGCAAGGCAATTCAAAATATCCAAAATCCTAAGATTATCCAAGAGCACCGATCTCGAGGCAATGTAAATGTTCAAATTTCAAGATCAACTAAGAGCACCGATCTCGAGGCAATTTAAAAATTTTTAAATCTTCAGATCAGCCGGAACGTAAATCTTGAGGTGATCTTAATCCCAAAATCAGTCACGTATACAAATCACGAGGCAAATATATATATAACAAAAAAATATATAATTTAAATTAAAAAAAATGATGAAATAATCAAATAAGATAAAATATGAAATAAAATAAATTAAATTAAATCAAATCGCATATATATGTATATAATAAGATATATTAAAATAAATCAACTGATGCAAATATATATATATATATATATATATATATATATATATATATATATATATATGCATATAATTGAAATAAAATAAAATAAAGAATCAAATGAAATCAAATAATATAAAATAAATAAAATCTGATAAACATATATATAATAAAATAAAATAAAATAAAATAAAATAAAATAAAGAATTAAATGAAATCAGATAAATAAATAAATAAAATCCGATATATATATATATATATATATATATATATATATAATAAAACAAAATGAAATAAATCAAATCAAAGAAATTAAGTAAAAGAAATCCGATAAAATATGTATATAATAAAATAAATAAATCGGATCAAATTAGATAATATAAAATAAATTAAATATATATAAATAATAAATAAAATAATATATAGATATATAGATATATATTTATAACAACAAATCAATCAATCAAATCAAGTAAACATGAAAAAAATAATAATATAATATATGTATCTTTTAACAAATAAATATAATAAT
>NC_052490.1:30870447-30894633 GCF_009730915.1 Dioscorea cayenensis subsp. rotundata | reverse complement strand
AAATCGCTAAAAACCCTTTTTAAGCCAGAAATTGCCAAAACACCCTCGTTAGTTTTCAATCCCCAAAACCCCTCCTTTTAAAAGTCTATGTTTTTCAAACCCCCAAACCCCTGAATCTGGATGTGAATCCGAGTGAGTTTCAAATTTTTTGACTAAAAATGCCCTTGCATGGGAGTCGTGGTCGCAACCATCTCGCTGACCTGAGAGGAAGTGATGGCTTTTCCGTGAGGGTAACCCCGAGAGATCTAATTTATCTGGGAGCTCGCTTAATCGCTTTTTCTCAACTCACGCCTTCGCCTTTTCCATTCAGCCGCCTCCGAAGTTGTCTCTACTCGACGAAGCCTCCGTAATCTGCATTTCATCGCCTTTTCCCTTTCCACCCAGATCTCAAGGAGAAGTCCCCTCCAAGAACTAGTTGGCATTTCATCGCTTGCAAATCTAAGGTATTGAGTATGGTTTTTATGTTAACTGCTCGCTACAAAGAAAGATTTTTTTCTGGTTTTTGCTTTTGTGCTCCTGCTTTTGTTGGAAGATATCAAGTCCGTAGGGGATTTCTACTGGGTTTTTGTTAGTCTCACAGGAGATTTCTACTAGGGTTTTGTTTTGTTTTGCATTTTCAGATGATACACTCATCGAAATAGTTTTTTTCGATTGTTATGATTTGTGTAATATTTATAACGTACATTTCCGCTTCGCTTGATATGGTATAGCTTTTACAAACGAGGTCGACGCTAAGAAATGAGATGTTACAGCTTAACATTTGTTGTCTCTGCTTAGCATTCTCGCTCTGCTTAACAAAAATGGGTCTCTGCTTAACATTTTATATCTCTGCTTAATAACCGAGAGTTTACCGCTTAAAACCTTATATTTCCGCTTAAACTTTTGTCAATACCGCATGTCGAATGCATGTTAGCAGCTGCAGTCGTGATTACGGCGTCAACCTAGTTAACGGGCGCCATTTGCACCGGCAGCCACGGATTGTTAATAAAATAGTGAAAGCGTCAGCGAAGCTCAAGATATATTGTCGATGGTCCCATATTCCAACATTCAAAGAATAAAAGAGAGATTCTCCGTTTCACCGCTACGGCCGACGATGAAATAATAGCAACACTCATCGGCGGCCGATGTCAGTATCGAGTTCTGCCGCCGCTGACTGATACGGCCACGACGTGAGGACATCGAGATTATGTGGTTGCTGCTGCTGAGAAGGTCGCCGACTTTCTCGATGAAATATCGACCGTGGAACCGGTCACGAGATTGCGGCATCAAAGATGGACACAATCCTCAAGACGAAGAACAAGTTAAGGGTGTGTCTCCCAATGACGTATATGCTACGGCCGACAAGATCAAGTATCCAAGGTAACACAATCCCACCACAACAAGAACCATGTAAGGAAGTGTTCATGGTTGATGCTGCCGCCGCCGTCTCAAGATCGTGCCGTACACAATCCCACAACAAGAACAACCATGTAAGGATGTGTCATAGCTGATGTCGCCGCCATCGCCCCTCAGATCGAAGGAAGATGCGACTAAGACCCCGACCGAAAGCAACGAGAGAGATGATCAAGGCCAACCAAAAAAATCGACCACGATTTGCTCGAAAGCTTTTTATTCAAGAAGAAGAAATGGGTTGGCCTCGAGTCGTTTTAACAACACGAGCAGGAGTTAATGAGGATCTTCCTCAACCGCCTACTGGACGTGTAAGTGTAACGCTTTTATGATATTGTTTAAAGGGTTTCTTATAGTGTTTAACTATTTTCTAATAGTGTTTAATCACCTTTATGTTATCATTTAAGTTTTCTACGGATCATTTAATTATATATAATATCATTTAACAATTGATAATATCATTTAAATATTTACAATATGGTCTTATTATATCTCGTTATCGCTTTAACCTCAACACCGTCGCTTGAAGAACGACGCTCACAGACCACACGCCGATGGATTATACACGCACTGAGGGGAAGGAGATGGTCACCCGATGATGTAATGGATGCTTTCGTGATGCATAATACAAAAGTCACGAGCAAAGAGCCATATCCTCACAAGAAGCGCCCATCACCGTATCGCTCATACTGCTGATGCCAAAGCGTGACTGACGCACTACGACACACATCATGGCTATGATCGGGGATGCAGGCGCAACCCGCATGAAGTTCAAATTGTCATCCTCCCGATAATCATGAATGGCCACTTCCATGTCGCCGTCCCCGACAATGATAAACAAGAATACAGTATTATTCTTCATGTCCCGCACGATAAGGACGCTATGGACATGGTAAGTTCTTTTAATTACGTCCGATTAATATCTGCTTTGGTATTTAAATCGAGTATTCTAATCTCGACTTGCATATCTCGACAATGGAATCTATCTCGACCTTCGCGTCGATATGGAGTTAGGGCGAGTCGGCGACGGCAAAGTACCCGCTGCAGCACGGCATACGTAAAACCCCACGCCCAAAAGAAGGAAGGCCGATCGCGCCTGCCTACGCCATGTGGTTTATCGAGCACCATCGTGGTGAGAAGTTACGGCCACTGCAGCATGATCGCTCCTTTACCTCGATTACGGTATGTTACCCGTGATACTTAAGGAGGGAGGGCACCAAGGCTCCATGATAAAGGGGGTCGCTACAAGCGGTTAAATTTTGTTTTTGAATAACATGTCCCGAGATATCCGATCACAATTTTGTTTTCAAATGTAACTCGACAAATTCAATTCATTGTTTTCGTGTTCAAGAACATGACTTGTATATCTTAATGTAAATTTTGTTTGTTTTGAATCGTAAAGCTGGGTTAAATTCCATTCTGGGTTTTTATTTCATCTGCTTTAATTTACGCTAGTGATTGTGTACATTTCACTTTCATTGTTTAAATATACTATATATCGCTTAAACATCGCTTTTAAATATTTCAAATTACGGTACATCCGCTTTTAAAATAAACGCACTCATTGTTTAACTAAATATGGAAAGTTGCCCATCAATACATTAATGTTTCTCTTTAGAAACAATGTTTCTTTAGGAATATTTCAGCATTAAAGGTATGTTACTCGTGACACGTAAGGAGGGAGGGCACTGTACAAATTCAATTCATTGTTTTTGTTTCTCAAGAACATGACTTGTATATCTCAATGTAAATTTAGAATATTTCAATTTAGTTGTGTACATTTCGCTTCATTGTTTAAATATACCATATATCGCTTTAAACATCAGCTTGAAATATTTCAAATTACAAAGCAGTATCCGCTTAAAAATAACAATGTCTCTCGTGTAAATACATTCAATTCATCAGTAAAGAGTAAGAGTTTAAATGTGGAAAGGTTCCCATCAATACACAATGTTTCCGTCATCGCCGGTTTATTAACAATGCCTAGTCGGGCGACAGCTTTCATCTGCAAGATCGCCGATCGCGACCGGATCCTCGACACGTCGCAATGTAACTCGCGGACATCAAACGCTTGCAACTCGATCCTCTTTCGCCTCAGGCCGCCCAGTGCTGCCTTCTAGTCACGAGCGGTCGCGAAACGAAGCTCACGATTTCCGCCTCAAGGCCCGTCATCGCTCGGGTATGGGGAATATAGCTTCCTGTACGCCAGCTTTGTAATTGCTCGACGGTGAAGTACCCGCTAATAAATCGATGTACGCTGGTGTCTGTCTGCATTATTGCTCGCTAAGCATGTTTGCAAGGGATACCATAAACTTGCCACCTTCGACATGAACAAGTTCTCGATGGCGAGATCCACGTAGTTGCTTGCATTGGTCGATCACTTTCGTAACGATCATCGGCTGACAACGACCAACACGTAAGATTTCGGGCCGCCCTCAACAATGATCTCTAACTTCGAATGTATGTCTCGGGCATAAGTAGGTCTCCCATTTGGTCGCTGCTCACGCCGCTATATAACATGCGCATCAACTTGAACTCGCAAAAAAAGGTTAAACAAAGACAAGAATGGTTAAATAATCTGTCGATATGTTTAAACATTATTGTAATTATTTAAACGAAATGATTAATATTTAAAGTCGACAAGTGTAATTAAACAAAAGATTGAGAATGTTTAAAGGGTAATACTAAATGTTAAGTGTAAACCAACATTTGCGCACCTTATGGAGTCGACTCATTTTCGCCACCGTAAATGACGAGCTTCCTTTATCCAAGCATCGAACGACTCCGCGACGCTCGAATACATCTCACCCCAACGATCACCTCCGAACGTATAATTCGACCAATGTGCCATATCCGATTTATTAATCAACCAAAATGATGAGCTTCGGGTGATATGGCCTCGCAGCTTCATCGATCGGATCATCGAAATCTTTAGCCGTGGATGCCCACGCAATGCGGAAGCATATAGACCAAGACTCTCCCTCAACGCCTTCCCAAGTCCGACATTGGCTTTCATAAAATTGGCTTCCGGGATGTCGAAGACAAGACGCATGTGGCGTAAGAAGGGAAGACTCTCGCAATCTGCGCTCACAAGGCCCTCGACTCGTCCGACACGAAGGTAATTATCTCATGATAATCTCCACCTCGTATAAGGCATCGCCTAACTTAGATATGAACCAAGTCCAATTGGCATCGGTCCTCGCTGTCGACTCATACCGAAGGCGACGTGGAAAACCATTGTTACCATCTTTCCCCGTGGCACCCAAAGAGTGTACCCCCGATATTTTCCAAGGAGGCGGGTACCATCGAGAAACAGATAGCCGCCCGCAAGCCCTCTTGAATCCCACAATACACGCTACCGAAAAGAAAAGAATGCACGCTTTAAAACAATCACCGCTCTCTCCACGATCGCAACGCCGCGGATTTGTCTCACCCACCTTATCCACATACCAAAGCAAACAACATAGCTGGAGATGTCACCGCCCGAGGACCACCCGGCATGCTCTTTTTCCCAACCAAGCTCGCTTGTATGGTATGTGGACACCATGTTCCCCGCAACATGTCCCTTCTCGAATGTCGATGGCCTCGATACAAGGGACGGTCCTTGAGCTTCGAATCACTCGTGACGCTAACCCATTTTTCGACGCTCGGATGCGACGTCAACCTATGCCACCACCGCAAGTGTGTGACGGGTTGATTGTCTTGATTCTGAAAGTATTTTTTTGTTATACTCTTTTGATGCATGAAGGCGCTCAATGACAACCATCGGCAACAGGATTCCACGTACCACCCGATGTTTTTTTCGCTCTTTACGAATTTGAAGTCAAAAATTCCTTTTGATTGCATGATTTCAAGTACATCCTCGAAAATGTTCGACACTCACAAAACGTTGTCCAATATCCAACGACAACACTTCGTAATGATCCGACGAGGGAAGGAAGACATCCCACACCGCCGTGGTCACCATGGGGATGAATGGGAGCACTCGCGAATCTGATTCCCGCCAACACTTCACCAAATGAAATGAAGAACAAAAAAAGAAGACGAAGAAGAAGAAGTAGAAGATGTAAAGAACAAACAAAGCAAACTGAAAGGCAAACAAAAAGTGCACAGATTGTATGCATAGAGGTTAGACTAGACGTGATGTGATTAGGGCGGTATTTTTTTCCCTCCATCCCAAGGGCAAAAAGGGAAATATATGTCACCGTCAGCGAGGGAAGACATATTGTCATCGTCGAATGAAAGTTCTCAACTCAACATGAGTCTCCTCGTGTAAACGCTAAGCTTTTTTTATGTTTAAACAGATCCATATAGTGTTTAAAAACACGGTTAACTGTTTAACTAAAGTCTATATCATGTAAATAATATGTTATTGTTTAAATTGAATGCTTTCACCGACATCGCTGAAGATGGGTACCTCCCGGGTCACTATTTAAACATCTTTACGTATTTTCTTAAACACCGCTGTCATTGTTTAAAAGAGTAACTTGAGTAGTGTTTAACTTTTTCTATTGTTTACACTCGCTGTCATTGCTTTTTAAAAGAGTAACTTTTTCTTAAACACTCGCTGTAGGGTCGCTTTTAAACATATTTACGATTTTTCTATTGTTTACAAATGACGCTCTTTTGTTTCCCACATTGTTTGTTTTTTTACTAGGTCTATGTTTAAATTTCAGAAGTTCACAGATCAAATAAGCTTGTTTCGCTTTTTATTTATAAAAAGATTTACAAAAATTTACAACATTTACAACGTCCGCTCGGACTTTGGACACTCACGACTGACCCTCGTATAACGAAAACAAGTGTCTCAGACATTCGAATGCTCACGCGGTTGCATAACATGCGATCAACTTGAACCTCGCATAACGTACTAACATTAAAAAAGGGTTAAACAACACACATTCATGAAAACGACTATTAATCAATGTGTCATGGTCAGACTAAAACGAAGATCCTAATAGTTAAACACAGAACGTAATAGTTGTACACTGAAGTCATTTTCTTAAACGTAATGTAAAAGTCTCAGTGGTAAATGTCAACCTCGTCTTTAAAGGATGTTTCATGATCTCCCTCCTCTAGAGAATCCTCCCGCAATCACGCATACGTGAAAAACTTTCTTTTCTTACCCAAGTCGAAAATGCTCTCTTAATTGCTTTCCCGCCATCCACCGGAGAATCCTCCGCATTCGTGCAATTATGACAAAGATTTCGCCTTGGGCAAGAAAAAAGATAGTTTGACTAGTCTCGTGATTACGGCTAATCGATTCTCAAGATAAGGAAGAAGGCTCACGAAACATCCTCTCGGATAGAGTGGTTGTCCATGGGAAGAGGAGGAAGAGGAGGAGGAGGAGGAGGATGATGAGGACGACGAGGAGTGGTTGTCCATGGGGTGGGTTCTTCCTGGTTATTTATGGTGTGAAGTCCACTAGCAGTCGACTCTTCATATCCGAGAAAAAGTTAAACGCACAGTGGCCGACATCGATCGATGAGAACGAAACGGGTGTTCGAAATTTATGTTATCGCGCATAAGAATTAATGCCGTCATTAATTCTTACGCACCGGGATACCATAACCTGCACACCGCCACGCGCCACATGCCAACAATTCAGCATCAAAACGAAAAAGATCACCGCTTTTACGCAGAGACGCTGAAAATTTACACGCTAATATGAATAGTTATATATGTAAAGATAATGTTAAACGGAGATGGGAAGTATTAAACGGATATGACAATTATTAAACATATTAGTAAAAATATTTAAACGGATAATAGCAAATAGTTAAACATTATTTAAAAATATACAAATAGATAACAATAAACGAGAAGAACTTTACAACGAAATGAACTCGTCAGAATTCATCGCTCTTCTCGTCGTAATACAACTTTACAACCATAAACGAGAAGACGACAATGGCACATGCTCGCCTCGACAATAAAATCGACTACTGACTCATTTGAAGATGAAGTGCACTCTGACCAATCCGATGGAAATCAATTTCATTTTCTGCTCGAGAAACCGATTTATATATTTCGGTATGATAATGAGGAGAACAACAAGATGTAATGCAACTCCTGGCATTGTCTCATCGAAACCAAAGTAAAGCTCTTCAAAAAGGTTGAACATGATGTGATTTAGCGCTTTCCTTTCCCACCATTTTCGTAGGGCCAAAAATGGGATTTCACAACATGGACCCATTTGAAGTGAACGGTAGGGGGTAAAAGGGAAGTTAAACACTAACGAAGGGTCAGTCCGGGTGTGTAAAAAGTAGGAGGGGTTTTTGGGAAGTTTTGAAAAATTACGAGGGTGAAATCAGAATTTTTCCCTAATAATAATAATAAAATAAAATACATATCTTAGAAATATATATATATATATGTAAAATTCAAATCAGATAAAAAAAGATAATATATATAATAATGGTAATAAATTAATAATATAAAATATAAAATAAAATAAATATAAAAAAAATAAATATGATATATATGTATATAACATAATAAAAAAATACATATAATGTATATATATATATATATATATATATATATATTTAAGAGAGAGATACGTGGGGTGGGGGTGCGTCAGAACGTGAGTGATGCACGTGGTCGTCCCACGATCAATTCGATCATTTCACAACCGCTCCCACGTCGACGCTTTTAAAGAGAACCAAGGAAAAAAAATGGGGGGAGGAGGCTGGTTTCCTCTCGGCGAGGCAGATACTCATATGAAAAAAAGGAAAGAAGAAGAGGAACAGAAGATGGCGAGAGGACGAGAACCCCAGAAGAAGCAACCAAAACCCGAAGCAAAGAAAACAGAGGAAGAGAGACGAGCAAGAGAAGGGACAGAGGAAAAGAAAGCTAAAAAAGGAGGAGAGACGAGAAAGTTCAAAAGACCAGGGAGGCCACTTTCGCTGCTCTCGGAGCTCATTGTCATGGATCCCTTCGAGTTCATCGATGGCGTCGCCAGCCTCTTCTTTCCCGACACCGTCGTTGTCACCAGGCGAAGGTCCAGATCGCATGTTACACACCATCTCCCATCTGAGCAATGACCAGAACAACGCTACAAAAAGAAACACAATCGGACGGGGTCCGAATGGAAGAAGCTTCAGAGGAGAAAAGAGGCGAAGGCTAAAAAAACAGAGGAAGCAGGGAGGTCCCGGCGGAAGCCAAGGAGAAGATTGGAGAAGGAGACAAAGGAAGAAGAACGAAGAGAAGAAGAAGAGAAGACGAAGAAGAAAGAAGAAGAAGGAGGTTCTCATTATTCTCTCCCTATATATAGATATAAAAAAGGGTTGTTGCCGTCGCTATCACCACTGCCACTATCGATGTCATCTCTGCCGTCATAGCTGATCGCCGCTACTGCCACCATCTCTTCGTGAAATGTAAGAAGGAGGCTGAGAGCATGCCTCACCATGGAGGTCATTGTGGTCGTTGTTGCTATATATTATTGTTATTGCTCACCGTTGTTGTTGCTCCAACGAAGTCGAGACCAAATCCTAAGCCAAAACTCAAGCCAACCTGTCGCCGGATTCTTCATCGGAAGTGTTGGAGATCATTGTCCAAACCATAGCTTTGGCCGTCAGTTGACCTACAAGATCGCCGCTTCACCGACATCCTATATTCACACTCATGCCAGAAGACCCTCATCGCTGGCCTGCCTTGACCTGAATCCTACACCAGAGCTCTCTAAACTTGGGAGGCCCTCATGCGAGGGTTTACAACTCAGAAGGAAAGGCGTTAGTGGCAGTGACGACGATGACGGTGATCTTTGTGTCGGAGGAGAAGGTACCGCATGAGTTTGCCAAAGACTTGAGGCTCTTCTACTCGTTGCTGTGTGAATGGTTCGGGTGCAATGATCATGGCATGTGCATGCGCTGCTTGATTATTCATAGATTAGACTCGTTGGCATCATGGCGAACGAACTTTAAAGCCATCAATGGTGGCTGCCAATAACATACGAAGATAGTAGCAAAGAGAATATAAAAATAATAATAAATAAATAAATAAATAAATTTGAGACTGCACCAATGGTGGACTATTTAGAGAACAAACCATTGCAGGATTGCCAGGAAATTCTTTTATTATTCGCCATGAACAATACTGGTACCATAGATTATGGATAATTTATTGGAACATGAGGAGCTAGCTACTATCCAAAGCATTCAAATATTCAATAAGGATGGGAATGGATATATCAAGATCAATGAGTTAAGAGAAGGACCAGGTCTCTTACAGGATGCAATAAGACCTATTGATCAGAGGTCGAGTGGATCTCACGAAGGACAAGTGCTCTGGTGGTGAATTTGAAACAATGAATGAGAAATCATATTTGATGATGGGTACATATATACAAGATTATTTCAATCTTTGAGGATTAAGAAGTCAAATTCCATATAATGATTATGCCCTTGACTTTATGTGTGATATGGGGATATGTTCATTAAGGAACAATATATATATATATATATATATATATATATATATATATATATATATATGGATATATAAAATCAAAACCAAAGCAACCAAGTCAAAGACTCAAAATATGAAAAGAGTCAAGACTTAAAAATTAATATAAATCGATAATTGGACTCAGCAGTATCAAGACATCACAAGTCGAAGACCCAAAGAGTTACACAAGTCAATATTCAAAAATCCATATAAATCGATAATTGAACTCAGCAGTGTCAAGATATCATAAGTCAAAGACCCAAAGAGTTTCACAAGTCAAGACTTGAAGGAAGCTTCACAAGCACAAAAGCCGAAGCTTATGGAAAGTCAAAATCAAGTTTATGATTCATCAACATAGAATCCAGAACTTGAAATACAAATCAAATCAAAAGATGCAAAAGTGCTCAAGACACAAGTTCAGATGATTTCAAATTTCTTGTATTTTTGATGAAATTCATGAATTCATATTTGTTGAAATAAATGGAATTTATTGTCACAACTTATTTCATTGTTCACACTTATTTCTTAATCGGAGGTTCCTGCGACAATGTACAGGGTAATTAACATTAAGGGCTTGCCACTAATGGAAGTCATGAACCCATAATCTCTCGAAGTCATAAAAAATTAAATTTTGTGATCCATTTATTTCAACCGGTTTAACCCTAATTAAAGGCCGGGTGATAAAAAAGGAGTCCACAATGGGGAAACATGTGCGAGTGTATTTGCTTCTCGTTCCATCAAAAATGAAGAATATTTGATATATGATTACATATTTGTTCATTTTGGATCCATGGTCAAGTGCTTTTGAGGATCCTCAAACCGCCAAGGTCTTTTAGGAATTAAGAGAAAGAATAATGAGATGATCGTGTCCTGGGGATGCAAACGACCAAGAACAACAATCAAAGTAAAAGGCTCCATGAATGAAGCATAATATGCCTCCATTGATGTAATTAAGGTTGTTGAAGATTTAAAAAATAAAAATATTGGAAAATTAAGGAACAAGTTTGTTTCATACGATCCCGTTAAAGGAGAACAAAAATTCAGGGCCAAGCACTTTAGCCACTATGAGTTTGGAGATGGAGATGAAGGATATTATTAACTGCTTTTCTATATACACCCACTGGTTTTCATTTAAGGCGTTGTATGCTAGTTGGCCCTCTTTATGTATAATTCCGATGCCCCAACCATGTGATTCTATTCAAGTCTTTTTGGTGACCACCATTAATACAATGTAGAGAATGAGGAGAAGAAAAAGCTCTAGTGTTGTTGCGTTCATTGTAGCCATGCATGCAAATTCAAGTAGAGGCTTGAGTCAAAAATGTCGTGATGATGTTGTTTATAAAGAAAATTAAATATAATGAAGTGCATGCATATTCACGTGAATATATATATATATATATATGATATAGAGGCATGCAATGGAACGGTATGCATGTATACTCACATGCATAGTTCATAAAAATTGTTGAAGATTTGCCTTAAATTTTTTGAAAAGCCAAAGGTCTATTAATATTTTTGGAGAGATAGTTACATATGAAAATTAAATATAATGAAGTGCATGCATATTCACGTGAATATATATATATATATATGATATAGAAGCATTCAATGGAACGGTATGCATGTATACTCACATGCATAGCTCATAAAAATTGTTGAAGATTTGCCTTAAATTTTTTGAAAAGCCAAAGGTCTATCAATATTGTTGGAGAGATAGTTACATATATAACCCTAATTTATTTTTTATTATTCTGAGGGTGTTGAATATTTGTTTATATATTTTTATATATATATATTAGCCAACCAAAATTAGGGGTGAGCAAAAAAATCCGGATCCGATGATCCGATCCGATTTCCGATTTTATGACCCTAATTTTTTGGGTACTCGATCCGAAAAAGAGGATCGGGTACCCGATACGAATTTTTTAGATGCAAACCGGGTCGGATCCTGGTCGAGAGAAATAAAAAATCGGGTACCCGAATTCGATCCGGTTTTTAATTTTTATTATATATGTATATATATAATAATAATTTTAAATTTTATATGGTCTAAAAAATAAAAATGACAAAAAAAATCCAAATCCCTCATCTTAACCCTTTAAAAGTTATATATCTATTATATATATATATATAATATACATTAATAAATTTAAATTTTATAGGGGCTAAAAAAAAAAAACATCCAAATGCATAATCAAATAACTTAAAGAGTCATATACTCAAAAGAAAAAATTTCAAATTCTTCCCTCCCATTCACCGATAGCTATTACCCCGTCTCTTCTTTCTAGCCTCCATTCAAATCTCTTCTCTCTAGCAACTAATGATTATTATTGATAAGACGCTTGATGCTTCAAAAGTTATTTGATTTTTATTTTTTATTTTTTTTGTAATGCCTAATCTTTGATAAAACTCTTTATTATTTTTGTTATGACTTTTGTTGTGTGAAAAATAATATAAGAGTTTAATACTAAGTTGTGAGTTTTTCATATTTGTTTTTTATGTAATGTTATTATATAAAACAAATCCATTGAGTAGATAAAATTTAAATTCAGATCCGGATATCCGATATCCGATCCGGTTTAAACCGGGTCGGATATGGATCGAGTTTTTGTCGATCCGAAAAACTGAGTACCCGATCCGGTTTTAAAAACCGGATCAGGTACCCGATTTTGCTCATCCCTATCCAAAATTAATTAGGGTTATTAGGAGAGTTTCTTAGAGAAATAGGAATCTTGTTTTGTCTTGGAGTGCTCTTTTTTGTTCCGGATTACTTCTCCAGTGAGACTCCTTGTTTTTGGATTCCCTCTCATATCTTTGTAAGTCTCTCCTGTATTCTGTCTTCTTCTTCACATAGTGGATTGCTTTGGATTGTGTTGTCTGTGGTTTTTCCCTTTAGTGGGTTTCCACGTAAATCCTTGTGTTATTTATTTTGCTTGTGATTTTGGCTTGCATTGGTGATTATCTAATTGTTTGCTGGATCTAGATCACCCTATTTACCTTTCAAATTGGTATCAGAGAATTTTAGCACACGCGTTAGGGTTTCAGATTTGTATTTGAGATTTTTCCGATATCGTTATGACTAGTCAGTGGAAGGTTAAGAAGTTGTCCAGGGATGTCAACTTCCTAATGTGGCAGATCAAAATGTACTCTATCCTAGTTCAGCAGGAGGTAGAAGATGTCTTGGATGGTGTCAAGAACCTACGTGAGACCTTGATCGAATTGCAAAAGACAAAGCTTGATAGAAAGGCACAAGTTACAATTAAATTATCTTTGTCAGATGAGGTTCTGAGAGAAGTGATGGAGGAGAAGTCTACACCGAGTTTGTGGCGTAGACTTGAGGAAGTCTACATGGAGAAGTCTCTTGCTAGCCATATTATTTTGAAGAAAAAGCTATTCATATTCAGAATGAAATAGGGCATATCTCTCCAACAGCACTTGGATGACTCTAATATGATTATAGTCGATCTGGAAAAGGTGGAGGCAAAGGTAACTGATGAAGATCAGGCCATTCTATTACTTTGCTCGTTGAATCCCTCTTATGATCACTTTGTTGAGACTATGATGTATAGCAGGACCGAGATTACTCTTGTAGATGTGAAGAATACTCTTTCCTCCAAGTCTGATATGGAGAGAAGACATGATGGTCCTGATGGAGGCAAAAATGAGGCTTTAGTTGTTAGAGGTAGGAGTAACAACAAAGGCATGAAGGACTTTTTGTCCCAAGTCTAAAGGCAAGGATAAGACTTGCCGATACTGCAAGAAGAAAGGCCATAATATTGAAGAGTGCTATAAATTGCAAAATAAAGAGAAACAGAAGGGTTTCAATAACAGTCATAGTCTCCTGATTCAAGTCTGGCTGAGTCAAATCCATCGTTTATTCTGGTAGCTTCCAGTTCTGGTACAATTTTTGATGGATGGGTTATTGATATAGGTATTATATTTCACTTGACTCCTCATAGGCACTGGTTATCATCGTATGAACCAGTTTCAAGTGGTACGGTTATCATGGGTAATGGTGACAGGTGTGATATTGTTGGTGTTGGATATATCAGGCTGAAGACTCATGATGGTCTGATCAAGGTTCTATCAGATATTAGACATGTTTTGAAGACTGGGAAGAACTTGATTTCTGTTGGTTGTTTGACCTCTAAGGGCTATAAATTTAGTGGGGAGACTGATAGGATTCATATCATGAAGGGGTCAGAGATACTCATGAAAGGAAGGAAGTTTGGGCCTGGGCAGTTGTATATGCTACATGGAGATACTGTGGTTGGTGATGCAGCTATAGCATCATCTTTGTCTGATAAAGAGAACACCCAACTTTGGCATATGAGGTTGGGTCACATGAGTGTGAAAGGAATGGAAGTATTGAGCAAGCGTGGCTTGCTTGGTGATAAGCAAATTTATAGCCTAGAGTTCTGCGAGTTTTGTGTTTTGGGGAAGCAGAAGAGAGTCAGTTTTTTTGCAGCGAAGCACACCACCAAAGCAACACTTGATTACATCCATTCAGATTTGTGGGGGCCTTCTCAGGTTCCATCGAAAGGTGGAGCTCGTTACATGTTGTCTCTTATCGACGATTTCTCCAGGAAGACTTGGGTTTACATGCTTAAAAAAAGAGTGATGTGTTTAAGCAGTTTCAGCAGTGGAAGGTTATGATTGAAAAGCAAACAGAGAAGAAAGTTAAGAGATTAAGGACGGATAACAGTTTGGAGTTTGTCTCCTCAGAGTTCAACAATTTCTGTAAAAATGAAGGATCATTCGTTACCGAACCGTGCGTCACACACCCCAATGGAACAGAGTGGCGGAGAGAATGACTATGACCCTCTTGGAGAGAGCTAGATGTATGCTTTTGAATGCCAGTTTGTCTAAGGATTTTTGGGCAGAAGCAATCTCTACCGTGTGTTACCTGGTGAACCGTTATCCTCACGCTGCTTTGGATATGAAAACACCTGAAGAAATGTGGTCAGGTGGAGCTCCAGATTTATCAAACCTGAAAGTTTTTGGTTGTCCAGCATACGCGCATGTTGACCAAGGAAAGTTAAATGCTCGGTCTTTGAAATGTATATTCCTTGGTTATAGTTTGGGAGTGAAAGGTTATTGCTTATGGTGTTTAGAGTCTCAAAAATTACTCGTTGAGAGAAATGTTGTGTTTAAAAAGCTACAAATGTTGCCTTCCAGGAAAGATGTTGTTATTTCTCCCATTTCAAATGTTGAAGAAGCTCCTGTTGAGATGGAGGCACCAGTAGCAGATTCTCCTAAAAACTCCGGTGTGACACAAGTAGAGAGTTCAAATTCTGAGGAGGATGAGGAATATGTTTTAGCAAGAGACAGAGAAAGGTGATCAATAAAGAAACCTAGTAGATTCGATGAGTCAGTCCTTGCTTATGCCTTAAGTGCAGATAAAGATATTGGAGTCTCTGGAGAACCAAGCAGACATTCAGAGGTGATTTTGGCACCTGATTCAGCTGCGTGGCTAGGTGCCATGAATGAAGAGATGGAGTCTCTTCAGAAAAACCAAACATGGAAGCTAGTGGAGCCTCCTCGTAGTAAAAGAATTGTAAGCTGCAAGTAGGTCTTCAAGAAAAAGGATGGAATTTAGGGAGCCTCTGATGTGAGATACAAAGCTCGGTTAGTTGCTTGTGGTTTTAGCCAGGTTGAGGGTATAGATTATAGTGATATATTCTCACCCGTTGTGAAGCATACCTCCATTCGTATGTTGTTGAGTTTGGTTGCCATACATGATTTGGAGTTGGAGCAACTTGATGTGAAGATCGCTTTTTTACATAGAGAGTTAGAGGAGCAAGTCTATATGCATCAACAAGAAGGATTTGTTGTTGAAGGCAAAGAAAACCAAGTCTATTTGCTGAAGAAGTCACTTTATAGATTAAAGCAATCGCCTCGACAATGGTACAAAAGATTCAACTCTTTTATGGTTGGGCATGGTTTTGTAAGATCTAAATATGATTGTTGTGTTTATTTGAGGCAATTAGAGGGTGGTTCCTCTATTGTGCTACTTCTCTATGTAGATGATATGTTGATTGCAGCTAGGGACAAGTCTGAAATTGTGAAACTGAAGAAGTTGTTATCAACAGTGTTTGAAATGAAAGATCTTGGTTCTGCAAAGAAAATCCTAGGTATAGAGATTCGGCGAGACCGTAAGTGCAAGAGGCTGTTTCTTTCTCAGCAAAAATATATCGAGAAAGTCTTGCATCGTTTTGGCATGGAAGGTGCCAAGTCAGAAAGGATTTCTATTGCTTTTCATTTCAAATTGTCAGCAGACTTGTCCCCTAAATCCGAGAAGGATGGAGCATATATGTCACGTGTCCCTTATACGAGTGCAGTTGGAAGTCTCATGTATGCCATGATTTGCACTCGCCCAAATATTACTCACGCAATTAGTGTTGTTAGCCGTTATATGTCAAATCCAAGAAAAGAGCATTGGCTTGCTGTGAAATGGATTTTGAGGTACCTGAAGGGTACCACTGGGATTTCTTTAGAGTTTGGGAGATCTTGCAGCGAATTGATGGGGTTTGTAGATTCAGACTATGCTGGATATCATGACAAAGGAGATCGATGACCGGATATGTGTTCATCGTTGGGGACATAGCTATTTGCTGGAAGGCGACATTGCTGAGCACAGTGGCTTTGTCTACTACTGAGGCAGAATACATGGCAGCGACCAAGGGTGTGAAAGAAGCTCTTTGGTTGAAAGGCTTATTTGAAGAGTTTTGTCCAGGTCAGAAGTCAGTTACAGTGTTTTGTGATAATCAGAGTGCCATTCATCTGGCTAAGGATTAGATGCACCATGAGAGAACCAAGCACATAGATGTCTGTTTTAATTTCATACGGGATATTGTTTCCAAAGGAAAAATTTTAGTGAAGAAGGTGGGCACTAAAGAGAATCCAGCTGATATGTTGACCAAGCCGGTCATCCTAACCAAGTTCTACATCTGTTTGAACTTGGTTGGCCTTAGTTCCAAGTAAGTGGAGCATCAACGACACAATCAAGCAAGTCATTTTGAAGATCAAAGAGCTATTCAAGGCAAAGGTGGAGATTGTTGAAGATTTGCCATGAATTTTTTGAAAAGCCAAGGGTCTATTAATATTTTTGGAGAGATAGTTACATATATAACCCTAATTTTATTTTTTATTATTCTGATTGTGTTTTCAATTGCAAAACTCCTTTTTTGCGCTTGACTATTTATAACATTGGAATGACTTTTGTCTTTTGGATTTCAGCTTCACCGGCCGAGAAAAGACAGAAGCTAGAGCCAGCAGCTAAGGGAGTGAAGAGGTCTATCCTTTTCACTAGCACACCCAAAGACGATGAGCGCGATCAGGAGACCCAAGACCTAGACCAGACCGCCGACTAGTTCCTTTGTTCTCCTCTTGTGAAATCCTTCTGTTAATTAGCTCAGGGGTTAAGTTTGTTTTTTCTTGTTGTGCTCATTTTTTGTTGTGCTTTTCTTGCTTTTTGTACTTTTGTAGTTTCCACCTCTAGTGGACTCTTGCACTTTGATTTTTGTTGTTTGTATTTCTGTGTGCTTGCTGCAAAAATATTTGTGGTTTATCCAATTTCTCAAAATAAATAAATAAATAAATTTGTATGTTTGTCCTATTTTTTTTTAATAAAGTTATGATTTATCCATTTTATTAAAAAATATTCTGTGATTGTATCATAAGTATCACTTACACGTCCAACTCGGCAGATTTTTACTCAGAAATGTATTATTTGTCCAAGTACGCCTAATAGGTTAATCCAGTGTCATGGCTGTCATATTCATAATTAACTATCAATTAATGCTCAATGCGAATAATCAGAAATAATCCTGCTTGTTGATGAAATCCACGTGTCTTCTTCCTCTTCAACATTTGTATTCACTGAAGGCTCCATCCACGGCTCATGATATGTTGATGAGCTCACTAACTGGCTATTGTTGTCAGAGAGTATCTCAAAGGCCTCAAACCAAGTGCTGAGATTACTGTTTGAGCCCGTGTCCATCATGGATAACACCGACACAGGCTTCTTGCCTTCGATGATGTTCACTACAGCCGCCATTGTAGGCCTGAGAGATGGAGAAGAATTGGTGCATGTGAGAGCTAAATTCAACATCATCACAGCCTCTTCCTCTGAGTAATTTGGACCAAGACTCTTGTCAACAAGTTCAATTAACTTGCCCTGCTCTTGTAGAATATAAGCCTGAAGTAACGTTGCATTTGATTAGTCTTGTTTTTATCACAGCTTATTATATGATTCTCAAGAACATTAAATTACTTACCCAATCAAGAAGATACACGCAGTCTTCTTTTGGTCTGTAGCTAGTGTTACTCAATCCAGTGACAGTCTCTAACATGACCACTCCGAAGCTGTAAACATCTGCTTTGTCTGTCAAGTAACCTCTCATTGCATATTCAGGTGCCATATATCCTCTACCAAGCAAAATGAGAAATTATGTTATTAAATGGAATCCGGAAATGAAGCTGAGATTTTAGAATTTCCCTTCCAACATATCTAAAAAGCAATCTTGATAAATCATGCACCATTAAAAAAATAAAATAATAATCATAATCATAATCATAATCATAATAATAATAAATTTTAAAAATAATAAACACAAACAATAATGCTAACCAGTAACCACTAGCATGATCTAGTGGTAAGACACAATGACAGTAAAATGGATAAACATGGGTTTAAAACCACGTACTGGTGCATACTACAGAGTATATATGTATTTACTGTTTATACCCTCCAAAGTCGCATGATAGGGGATTTACTATTATGGGATTGTATACGGTTTTTAATATATCATCTTAGGCTAATATGGCAAATCTACATTGTTTGTTCCTGCTTGTACCACAAATTCTTAGGTGAGTACTGATGCACTTCTATATCTGTTTGTCCTTAAATGGAGGTTGTTGTCTTTGTTTAAAAAAAATAATAATAAGTTTCACTTACATAGTTCCAGCAATCCGAGTGCTTATGTGGGTTACATCTTCATCAGAAAGTTTAGCCAGACCAAAGTCGGATATTTTTGCATTGAGATGTTTATCAAGCAGAACATTAGTTGCCTTGATGTCTCTGTGAACAATTTTCAACCTTGTTTCCTCATGGAGATATGCCAAGCCTCGAGCTATGCCCAAGCAAATTCTATGCCTTGTTGGCCAATCCAATTTTAGTCGGTCTTTTCCAAGACCTGTAAAGCCAAACTCTAGCTACATTATGCCATTCGATTAATCAATAGAAGCACAATAATAAAAACATTGGAGAAAAAGTAGATGAAAGCACTCACCAAAAAGAGCATTTGCGAGGCTGTTGTTTTCCATGAATTCATAGATTAGCAATAACTGGTTCCCCTCAATGCAACAGCCATAAAGCTTGACAAGATTGGGATGCTGTAGAGCAGATATTATTCCTATCTCATTTACAAATTCGCGATTACCTTGACTAGACTTTGAAGAAAGTTGCTTCACAGCAATCTGAGAACCATCTGGCAGTACACCCTGTTTTAGACAAACTCCCAAATGATGTATATGCCAAAGTACTTGTTTTCAGAAGACGAAAAAACAGAAATACACCAAGACATGCAAATGCTAGTAGCCTAGTACAAGGATCAGTAGAATCACCTTGTAAACCGGTCCAAAACCGCCTTCTCCTAACTTATTGGCAGGATCAAAGTTCCTGGTTGCATCTTTGATTTGTTTTAAGGTGAAAATTAAAGTGTGCAACTCCAGGCCTCGAAGTTCTGCATGCTCACATAACGAAACAGGTTTCCTTGAACTACATAATCCGAGAAATATATATAGATGGCACAAAAGATGGAGAGCAATCCCTTTAACTCACCATTGTTTTCAGCATCTTTTTTTCTCAACAAAAAGAAGACAAGTACCGAGATCAAAACAGTCACTGCACAACCAGCAGCCACAATGCCCAAAATAGCCCCTTTAGATAACTTAGGTTTGGTATCCAGATTAAAGTCTACAAAAGAGTAAAAAAATGATCAAATTTTTTTCAGAGTGAAAACAAGAACACAGAGGATAGGCAAACAAACTTAGTGGACACTTACTGGGTGTAACTGCAATAGCTGAAATTAGTGTTCCTTGCACTTCCCGAGGAGGATTGTTAGTGGTCCCTTGCCCAGCCCACTGCAAGTGAATCTCCAAAGTGTTGCTATCTACTATGACACTGAAGGTCTTGATGATTGCCCGACCTGTCCCATTAGCTTCTTTTGCAATATTGAAATCCCTCAACACACTCTTGCCCTACACATGTAAGTGGTGGCTCAATTTAACCTTTTACTTCAAGCTAAAAGTTTGCATGCTAGTATAATAATAGTTAAAAGAGCAACAGGAAACTATTTCTTAAACGCAGTGAAACACAACCTGAATAAACACATCAAAGAAGCGCCTTCCTTTATTATCACTGAATATTATCTCAGCAAAGTGGAGGTTCACTGTATAATTTCCATTCCGAAGACAGAGGCCATAGTATGTAAGCGAGAGAGGGCTGAGACGAGCAGTCATGTACAATTCAGGATTAGAATCGAAAGCGCTGGATATGGGAGACACATTTTTCGCTATGTATGGGTGGTCTTCGACATCCATAAAGTAACCAGTAGAACTAAATGCCCATTTATCTTCATCAAAAGAATGGTAATCTGATGCTCCTTGATTGATAGTGTCATCTTGATACTCATTCCCATCAATGATCATCTTGCGGCCGCCACAGTTTATAAACAAGTTGTGATCTGTAAAAGTTTCAAAACAAATATACAATCAGTTAGAAATAAGTTAAGGAAAAAACAATATATAGATAGATTCAGATTTTCTTTTTAAAGGGAAAAAATGAAAATCTTAAGAGAATATATACTCACTTTCTGGTATCCCAGAGCAAGGGTTGTTCCTCCTCAAACAAGATTTTATCCTACAAGAGAAGAAGCATGTTCAGTGAAAATAATTAGCAAAGTTGTCTGAATACAGGCTTACTGAAAGTGTAAAAATCTTACGAATTGTCATCTGTTGATGAATAACTAGATACCAAATTCCTTCAGGCATAAACCATATGATCAATTAGTAACTAAATCCAGGTGATTGAGAGAAATAACACCTGATAAATTGAATCCTTACGCAAAGCCTGTAAAACAATCGCTTGGTGCATGGGGTGCGTTAAAACTGTTGTAAGATATATCACTGTAACATTGTTTATCATAAGTGAGATATGCAACACAGGAAAGGCAATAATTAATTATTTAATAAAATTATTTTAATTAGCATAACATACATGCGAATTAGAGTACTTGTCAACATCCAATCTGGTATTGCTCCAGTTAGCTTGTTATAGTTAAGGAACCTAACAAATGGTATTATTCAGTTCGCTTGCACAGAATTATAAGAGGATAAACAGTACATTGAGCAACTTGGAGTAATGATGGATACTAGAAACAGAGTCAAAAATGGTATATCAGAAACAAACTCACAAATATTTAAGATTCGTTAGGCTTTTCAAAAGTTGTCTGGAATCGGTCCAGTCAACAAAGCCATTATAACTCAAGTCTCTACAAATAAAATTATTGTATTAGCACAATAATGTCACTGTGATTTTGAATTAAAAAAACATTGGATCACAAAATGCATGACAGTAGTGGTCCGTGAGCTAAATCCACAAGATTTAATTGAGTTCTTAATCTAAATGGTTCAATTTTTGTCCTCACACACTGGATATGTACGTACAATTGTTTTAATTTAGTCTTTGGTACTTAACTCCATGTACATTAGTTGTCATTTATGGACGTCATTATTCTAAGCTTTACTTACCCCATGTACTATGACCTCCGAAAGATCCCATATGTGAGGTCAAGTACACCTATTCTCTGTTTGTTCAGATTATATATATATATATATATATATATATATATATATGTATCAAAATGAAATTATATATATTAGATATTATTTATTTATATTTTAATGTAAAGTATAAAGTATTTTGACAATTGTTTTGTATTCAGTTATTCCCTATCAATTTAATAAATGTGGTATATCCACTAATAAAATGAATAAGTCATAAATTTAATAGCGAATAAGGGGACATGGTATATCCACCTTTTTCTCAAAATAATAATAACAATTATTATTATAACTATAATTATAATTAGTATAATTCATTAAGAGAGTGACAATTTATTTATTTTTCAAGTGAAATATAACTTTCTTCAAATCCCAATTACTACTGGCAACCAATCACATGTTCCCTTATTTCGCTCAATTCCAATTACTTTGTTATATTACCCAATTATTTTTGTTGTATTTTTTTTATAATGACCTTGTAGTTCATTCATTTTTTTTTTTTTAAATTACTATCTCTGTGACTCTGTCACTCTCTCAAACAAAAAATAACTTCTTTCTCTCTCCAAATTAGGGGTTTTGAGTTTCATGCATGTTGAACTTACTCATTTTAAAGCTAGTTTTTTTTTCATTTGCTTTTCAAATTTTATAATTATCTTGTAATAATTTTCTTTCTTAATCAATTTTTTTAATAAAAATAGATAAGGCATAATTTATTAAAAATATAGTACAAAAATAATATAGAGATAACATACCACCATTAGAAAAACATCAAAACAAGGAGGGAATACTACACTTCCACTAGTGGATGGATGGGAGGCAGTAAAGATCACTAAGAAGATCCATTTTTAATCAATTTTAGTAATATATGTATTTTCATAAAAATGAGGGAAAAATTTTGGCCAAAGTAGATGTCAAAAAGAACCATAGGAGATAAAAATCTCGAGTTCTCTTGTAGATGCTGTTACATTTTCTTTATTTTAATTGAAGTGATTTATCGCGCTTTATCTCAATTGTTTTTAACTAGCGAGGCTTCCTACCCCTCTTCACTTAGATTATCAAGGAAGAAAGGATAGGCGGCATATCTCTTGACATGCCAGATGCTAAGAGAATAAAGTGAGCTCTATCCACAACAATCAAAGCTAGCAACTTAGGTGATGTTTGTTTGAGGATCTGGAGTTACGTGTAGCTCCGAATTCATCTTTAAAAATCAGGTGTTTGTTTTGATGTATTTACATCGTGTCTTTTGAAATCAGTCGTTTAGAGGGATTTTGGTTTCTGGTCAAAATATTAGTAAAACCAAATCACGGGAGTTCAAGCTCGATATATGTGTCGCTACCACCGCTTCTGCGTAAAATGGCAAGGCGCAGTCGGTTAAGTCTGCTTTTAGCTTGGGCGGCACCACGCTGGCAATCCGGATGCATGCATCGTCATGATTCCTGACCGCTTTACCAACGCTACGGGGTTCGATACATACATACTGGACTGCTGATAACTTTCGAAATTTTGCGAATTACAACGGCCTGAGTCGTAACCCTGATGATGAAATAAAAGACCCGCTGCGGTCACCGGACTCGGCATCTGGGCTAGCTATAGTCGATCGGGTGATGCAGGGGTCGCGCTCCTGCTCGACGGTCTGAAAGCGCGTCGTGGTGCGATTGGTGAGCTTAATAATTTCAAATACTTAAATCACAGTATATATAAAATATATAAATACCAAGCTGCTCGAGAATAATTTTCCAATTTTTCCAAAATACCCGGAATCGCAAAAATCTGATCTTTTCCAAAGAACTTCTTTGAAAGCAATAAATTCAGCGTAAATCGACATCGATTTGATTTTCTCGGAAAACACTTGATTTTTGTGAGAGGCATACTCGTCCTGATTCAAAAATAACGTAAATCTCGAAATTCAATCTGATACCCGTCTCAGCGCAGCCTTAACATGAATGCAGAAACTCCTCTAAACGCAGCCAGTGGCGGCTGACTGGGTTCGAGGCCGGTCGAGAACTCGTGTCTAATAACGTTGACCCCTGACCAGTTGGCCGGTGGTGACCGGCTACGTGAATATCGGTCGGAGCTCTGCGCTCGCGCGAAGGCGGCCCTACGTAGTAATCAACGCAGGGTCTACGCCACCTCTAAAAGGGCTGGCCGTGAGATACACCTATGATGGTCAGGCTTAGCCGTCGCCGTAAAAACCATCCAGTAATCACAATGATAATACCGTGCAGCCTCGTCGCTAACCGGGATTGGCCTTTTCCGGGACGAAATGTTCGCATCACGAAAATAACCGTTTATTTACCACCAGCCCGATGTCGAAAGTATAACGATGCGTAATGCCGATCAAAGCCCGGATCAGCGATACCGTTCTATCACAGGGAATGAAAGCAATTCTACTATGATGCCGATAAAGCATCTTTAATATCTTTCACATGAACACCGAAATCACTCACGAAATCTGGTATATCACCATTAATAAATACAAAATTGGATAAAGCAATACGTAAC
>NC_052490.1:30838215-30869447 GCF_009730915.1 Dioscorea cayenensis subsp. rotundata | reverse complement strand
TAAAATATGACTGGCACTTAGAGTGTTATTCGTTTTCTTACAAGGTCAAGACTTTCTCATTTTCAACAATCCACATTTGTCTATCACTGGAATGCTGGAGAGATTTTGCTGATTGTGAATAGTTTATACAGTTATGATAGAGTTATGGGTGTATTTTCTTTTCTTGTTGAAGGTATGAAAAGCGGATCCTTGACATGATCTTGCAGCCTGAGGGAAGTAATTTTGTCTTGGGATGAGATTAGCGTATTACTAAAACTAAATTCAGGATTGTGGGGATTAAAAGGATTTGTTTAAGATGAATCTATATTAAAAGAACTCATGATATAATTTAATAAGCTAATTTTTGTATAAAAAGTTTTAAATCAATCCATGCATATGCATAGCATTTTGAATTTTTATGTACGAGTTGAGGTATGCTCACAGAGGCAACCATCATCGAATCAAAACAATGTCTAGAGTGAACCATTTACAATCTGCCATAGGGAGTTATTCACATACTATGTGATGATTTATGGTACCTTGCTACTATAGCAAGCCGGCTTCATCTGTAATCAGTTGCCCATAGATCATGATTGGTTTTGGTCAAATAACATTTCTTTCTTCTTCCTTTGTTTCTTTCTGTCCTTGTATAGCTCTAAGAGTTGTTGCATGTAATTGGTTAGGTTACACTTTGCCTGTGTGGCATGGAAAGGTTACCCGTTCCACAGTTTTCGGTTTGGTGTATATCTGTTTACTAGTAATTCTAAAATTTAGTTGTTTCTGGCGATTAACTAGACATTTCTTTCATCAATTCATCATGATTTTTATTTGACATATATGTTTGCAGTGATGTTAGTGATATTCCAAGAGGACATACCCACTCCTTGAGAACTGTGACCTCCTTATACTGAGTATGGTGTATGTGGTTTGATACTTGATATAATACCTGAGTTTAGATGGTGAATTTCTTGTTATACGTATGATATTTTGTAAATAATAGAATTGGTCTTCAGGATGCACTAAGGCCAGATCGTTCTTCTTCAACACATTTTGGACTACCAAGGGTTAGTAACAACTTGTTCTCCATATTATTCTTCTTTTTCTATTCACTCTCATTGTTATTTATACAAAGATTTTGAACTGAACTTCAATCTATACATAATCAGGCTCTGATGGAAGTCCGCAAGATACAACCAAGGAAAACACTGTTTACTGGTACAACTTCGTTATCATCTATTATACATCAAATCATGTCACTGGATTCGTCTTGCTTTTTAGAGATTTAACATATATCAATATTATAACATATTCAATGTGCATCCTCTAGAAATTTTCTTTTGTTTTTCCTTCAAGATGCCTTCATTTATTTATTTATTTATTCCTTCTGGACATCTTCAAACTCAGAAACCCCTGATAATACTCTTTTCAATAAGAAACCTAACTGACCTGTTTAGATCACAAAGCACTTTCTAAATCAACCTTTTTGATCTTTTACCATATTTACAATTTGATATGGCAAGTCTTGGACCACGGCATGCGTGTCCCATGTTTCTAGTATTGTATTTTATCTATCATTTTCCATCCTTTGTTTTATACATGATGGTTATCTTCCAATCTTCTCTAGCTTGATTTGTCACAGCACTGTTGCATAAATTACATTAAGCACACTGTCTTAAATTGCAAGAAGCTTGCCATCCCACTCTCTTTAATCTGAACTTTAATTTTTCTGAAACTTTATACAAGTTCAATGTTATTTTTCAGTAATTTGTCTGCTCATTAACATATCTCACTTCTTTCTAATCTGAAACTTCATAATGTTGTTTTTGCAACTTAGTTTGGGTATTTGTTTGATTTGATTTTTATTAAAGGGATGATGCATCTGATGGATCATGATAAAAGTAAATGAAGATCTTTCCAAGCTGAAGGAAACAGAGGGTCTGGACATTCAGTTGAGCTATGACAGGCTACAGGTTGCCTGTGAATCTAGTAGAATTCTTTTCGCGGTTTTCTCATACAAACTTGAAAGTATGAAGACATTGCTCCTTCTGAAATTGAGGATGTGAGTCCGGCAAATGAGGGCGATGCCATTTGATGATTTCTGAGTATTGCATCAAGATGATTGCAAAATTTGAGCTAAACATCGTATCTTTTACAGGCGGATTGGTGTGATCCTGATTTTGACATTAGTTTTTGAGGATCATGTGTACACTTGAAATAATTTTTATCCCTGATTAAACTTCTTGTCGCCATTTGAACTTGTACCTTCAAAATTGAGGATTCAATAAAAATTACATCGATGTTGTTTGAGTCAACATTTTGTATTACAATGATGATACATAAACTCGAAGTAATAGTATCACCAATTGAACTTCTTTTTCTTGATAATTTTTTCATTGATTTTGACAATTTATTTGAACATATGTAACTGTTAATATAATGTGCATTTAACTACTTATCACTAAGATGATTATAATATATGAATTGCTGATTTAATTACTAGCTTTTGTTCATATCAAACAAAAAGGATATCTTATTCAATCTTATAAAATGAGCACAGAGCCCTGCCATTAAACTCAACTGGTAATATAAAAATCCTTTTGCTGTTGACCTTCTTATTCTATGATTAAATTAAAAACACCACAAACTTACAAGTTTAGATGATAATTATATTATTTTTAGTATAAGAAAGATAATTATAGTTAATTAATTTAGTAAAAGAGATGATGGATTACTTTGTTTGAAAGTTATTTTGTCTGTAATGTATAGTTCATTAGGTCATTAGCAGAAGGCCAAAAAGTAATAATAACAAACAAAATAACTAAGAAGAACTAAGAATTACTTTATGAGCTCATTCTCCAACACAAAATTTCCCATAATAATAAAGATGAATGGAACAGAGAGAATGCAACAAAGTGATTAGCTTGTTGAATATTAAAAATTAATTAGTATTTAGTTGGTAATTTGTTGCGTAAAAGTGAATGAATATTATATTATATGCCGTGATAAGACATTAGGGATGCCAACTTTAAGTTCAATCAAAAGCCCAATCATGGTGAATTTTATTTTTGTAGGCTATGCACTAGCGCTTTTGTTCCCTATCAATTTTTTTTTTTTTGGAGTGACTTTTCTATGCATGTGCTAATTAATTTTATTATTATTATTATTATTGACACTAGACATTTTTTCCGGTTTCACATAAATTTTTTTAAAATTTTATGAGGAGTTTCAAAATAATATCATATATAAAAAACAACTCGTACCATGAAAATTATTTTATATTTTGGATTTCAATAGATTTATACACATTTATTACATAAATAATTAGATATAATTAATAATTTTCAATTATTAATATTATAAGTAATATAAATAAAAACTTAAATATTATTAAAAAATATTAAAATTATTTTTTGAAACTCTCCCGGAGTAGATTATACATCTACTTTAATAGTATGTATAGATGTGTTACTTTTTTCTATTATTATTATTATTATTATGACTCTAATACCATGATAAATATATTTTTAAGAAAATGTTTGTCATTTGTTTATTTTAATTCTGTTTGTTACTTTGAAACAACCTTTGATGTTTTAACTAAAAATAAATAATTTTTTGTCCTTTTGTTTATATAGAATATGTTTTGTAATATATGCATATTAGATATAAAATCACTTTTTATTGAATGAATAAAGAGCTTTATTTAAATAAAAAATATATATAATTGGTTTTAATCATGAAACACAAGATATGGGATTATATATATATACACAATAGGCCACAAGAACCCTTTATTTGAAGGGTACCTACCCTTAAAACAATATATGAACAATACCATGGGTGTTGTTTTTAACCTTTATTTTACCACTTGGACTAAACGAGTGTTAGCTGATTTTATATTACTTATATAAAAAAAATTAAAAAAGTAATTTATTTCTAGGTGGAAATAATCTCTAAAACTAGAGGGGGTGGCAAAGGTTTCAAGTAATTTCAGCGAGTAAAAACTATAAATAATAAATTCTATTATCTGTAATAAATCTCAAATTTTGTGTCCCACAAATAAATTCTAAATAAAGTTTAATATCTTTATATGAAATCACACATTCCTTAAAAAACCAATATAGCTAAAAAAAATAAAAAACAAAAGTAACCTATGAAATTATAGGATATTTAACCATGCATGATTGGTAGCTCTGACCAAAACACTGCATGCATCACCATGTAAAAAGTAATGCATTACTATACACATCCCATTAACTTGACAAGTTTTTCTTTTGCAAGTAAGTAAACAAATATATATATATATATATATATATTATATTAAAAACTCTTTTTGGGTTTTCTAGATAAGCATAGGGAACAACAAAGTAAAAGACAGCCAAGTCCTACATCACAGAGAGAGAGAGAGAGAGAGAGAGAGAGAAGACTAGGGTTGTGTAGGGTTTGGCTATTGAATGGGTGGAGAGGATTGCACTCTTGTTTCCTTCTCTCTCTATCTATATATCTTTCTATAAAACTTTCCCTTGTTTGTTGTTTTCTTCTCAGAGAGTTTGTTCAACTAGTAATCATCTGTTTCTTTTTTTATTTTTCTTTTTTTTTTCTTTATGACAATGTTTTTATGAGTTTTTATATCTAGTGCTTGTCTTGTGGCTGTTGGATTCTTTTTCAGTGTCTTTATTTGTTTGCACACTCATTTAGTATGTTTTGAGGAACTTCAAAGCTCTCTTCTTCTTCTTCCTTTTCCTTGTAATAATATTTAATGAGATGTTTCAGTGTTTGATTCAGTTCCATTTGCCACTTTTTTCTTTCTTCTTTTTCATGTCCTAAGAAAGTCTAGTTGTAATTGTAATTGTTGTAGTAGTAGTAGTAGTAGCTAGTACTAGTGGTGGTGGAAATAATTCTATCACCTTTACTTGTATATATATATATCTTTCTACTTTTCTTCAACTTTTTATAGAATGGATATTCATCAGAGATGCATCTTCTTCATTCTTGAGCTTTGATAAAAGGAAAAAAAAACTATAGTTCTTTTTTTAGAAGGAAGAAAGAAAGGAAACCATGTCCAATAATATGATCACCACAACAACTGCTGCATCAATGGAAGCAAGTGGTGCTGCTTCATCAACTCAAGTTCTCAAAAGGAAGAGAAATCTCCCAGGAAACCCAGGTCTGTGTTTTTTTAATTTCTAATTCTAATGAAGAAGAAGAAAAAAAAGAAATGTTTTATATATCTCATGAGTGTATTTATTTGGTTATTTTTAATCTTAAGACCCAGATGCAGAAGTGATAGCACTATCACCAAAAACCCTCATGGCAACAAACAGGTTTGTGTGTGAGATATGCAACAAGGGATTCCAAAGAGACCAGAACCTGCAACTCCACAGAAGAGGTCACAACCTGCCATGGAAACTCAAGCAAAGACCAACAAACAAAGAGGTGAAGAAGAAGGTGTACATATGCCCAGAAGTCTCTTGCATCCACCATGACCCATCTAGAGCTCTTGGAGATCTCACTGGGATTAAGAAACACTACAGCAGGAAACATGGTGAGAAGAAGTGGAAATGTGACAAGTGTTCCAAAAAATATGCTGTTCAATCTGATTGGAAAGCTCACACAAAGATTTGTGGCACAAGAGAGTATAGATGTGATTGTGGGACTTTGTTCTCAAGAAGAGATAGTTTCATAACTCACAGAGCCTTTTGTGATGCATTGGCTGAAGAGAGTGCAAGATCAATACCATCTTCTTCTTCTACTGCTGCTTCTGCTTCTGCTACTCATACTCATACTACTACTAGTGCTAGTGCTAGTGCTAGTGCTGCAAATGCTTGCCAACAAGTTGGTTTTGGTAACCAAGTGGAGTATTTTCATGAGTATTCATATGAGAATAATAAGCACTTGGGAAAAGCTGCAGGTTCTGGGCATTTGTCAGCTACTGCATTGCTGCAAAAAGCTGCAGAAATGGGGGCAGGCAGTGGGAGGACACAAGAAAGTACTTTGATGGCTGGTCATACATCTTGCAGTGGTTTGTCTGTTGCAGGGGTTTGATGGATCATTTGAGGGAGTTTTTGGAGAAAGGAGAAGGCATCATGGACTTCTAATTGGTGGTGGTGGTGGTGGTGGTGGTGGTGGTGGTGGAGGGGATCATGAAAGAGGTAGTATGACTAGAGATTTCTTGGGACTTAGAGCTCCCATTTCTCATAGAGATATTTTTTTAGCTTTGCTGCAGGGGTTTGATCCTTCTTGCATCAACTCCAACTCTTCTACTTCTTCTTCTTATCATGAACAACCACAGTGATTACAATTACTCTTATTATTGTTATCAAGTAATTAATTATCAAGAGAAATACTAAATTGTGTATGCATGTTATGTTATTGCTTCTAAAGTTTCTTTCTTTTTTTTGGTTGTGTTGTTTTGTTTGTTGTTGTTGTTAGTGTTAAGTGAATAAAAAGAGAAAGGGCTTGGCATGCATGTCTCTTGTTTCTTTTTTTCTTGTTTTCTTGTTTTCTGTCTTCATTCAAGCAACTTCATCTAATTAAGCAAAGATATATAGTTCTACTTGTTAATGATGTTCATATATGTTCATGAGCTTAAGTTGAAACAGGAGGAGGAGGATTAATAATCAAATTATGTTTTATAAGAGGTTTTGTTAGTTGTCATTGAAAAGGAAATACGACAAAGCATCTTGGAAAAGTAGAAAGTTAGAGAAAGACATGCAGAAAAAGTAGAACCGTTGACATGAGAGAATAAGTATATATCTATATATATACATAAAATTTGAAATACCAATACAAGTAAAAATACTAGATACTAGATTGGATTGGCGTCAAAAATAAAAGATAAAAAGTAAAAAAATAAAAATAAAGAAGAAGAGAAAGAATAAAACTGAAGTAATAAGAGTGAGGGAAGAGAGATTGAGATCTGGAATCCAGCATAGCACCGACTAAGTCCAACATGTCACATTAAAGGTGGGACCAAGACTGATTGGCATATCACGTATAGGTATATTATAGAGCCCCATCCAAACCAAATTATCAATGACTTTGCACCTTGCCAAACCCCTGTCTCTATATAATATAGTCTATAGCCAATCAAACTAGAGGCCATTTCATCTCAATAACCATCATTTTATTTCATGCTTTTACACAATATTTAGTAACTTATGATTGAATCAAAAATATTAATTCAATACAACTGTTTTTCCCTCCCCCCACAAGTATGTACTTTATGCATCATGATGTGCTCTTTTTTTTAAAAAAAAAAACAATTTCAATTTGAAGTTGGTGGTAAAAAGCGTTTTTTTATAAGTTGAAAAAACTTGCTTAGAAATATATATATTATAAATTGTAACACTGACTTTCATAATTACATTCAAAGAAGGCGTGTGGAAAACTTGGGATTCCTTTTTGAAGTTTGAGGGCCCCACATTTTGTGTTTCCCAGTAGACTATGTACCACCCCTCCATTTCCATGCATTATTTGTGCTCTTCACGTGCCAAGCCATATCTCACTTCTTTCTCAAAATCAACTTTTGAGTCTGATTAGTCCTCATGATTAATCATAAACAAGTTGTTAAATGAATGATAATTTTATCATTATCATAGTTTTATTTTATCCAACATCTATATTATAAGGATGATTAAAAGAAAGAAAAGGAAAAAAAAATAAAATCAAGCAAAAGAAAGGGCCTTCCCAATTATTCAGAAAATTAGAAAGCAAATTAAGAAAAATTTTACATCCTTAGAGCAAATTAAAGAAAAAAAAGAAAGCAATAATCTAAAAGCATACAAATTATCAGTTATCAGTGTAGTGATGTTTCATCAGCTATAATATAGTACACATGCTCAATCAATTAGATCAGCTGCAGAGCACAATAAACAGAATAAAGAATGAATCCGTCGAAGAAAATCGAATATTACAGAACCTACTCTCTGCAGAAATTTAACATTGTAAATAAATTTTAATGGTTAATAAGCAGAATGAGCAATGTTGTGACACACTCACCAACAACTATGACAAAGAAAACCACATTTGAGGATGAACTAAGAGGGAAAGACTGCCATTTCAGCAACATCATTGATCATTCTATGGTTCTTCCGTGTTTTGTTTTGTTACAACAACCTAAAAATGTTTGGACGGAAAGAACTTATCATTTATCGTAAATGATGACTTAACAATAATAGTATGGTTTGTGTCACGCACCTGATAATTAGCGGAATTCATCGTGATAGTCACTGTCATCATCGTCCTCGGTGAAAATTGAACTATAGAATACATACGGGTGCTCGACCATCTCTTTCAAACTGAGTTGGCCATCTTTATCTGCATCTGCCTGGAAAGTGAGGAAGCATTGTGTTTAATCACTTCAAATGGGACGACAAAGACATCACAAAAAGAACATTTTGGATTTGTTAATTTTTTTTCATGTGCCAAACGTAGGAAGGATCAGTAAACAATCCACAAAAAGAAAATTTTTGTAAGAGTTCAACAAATCCAAACAACTAGGCAGAACATCAACTATAGCAAGCTGGCAAACAAATTTAGGAAGCAATGGTGTTGTAGGACTAGTGTATCAGATGAGGGAGAACAAGCAACATTCAGACAAAGAGCATACCAAAAGATGTATACAATCTGGATAACCATAGCAAGAATGCCTTACAGACAAAGATCTGGGGATTGACAATGCGGTGAAGGATTCAACCATGAGATTAAGGGCTAGAAAATTGGAGAACATGTACAACCAACTAGCCTCCTAAGGAGAAAAGTTTCGACCAATTGGGGATTTCCCATTGATAACATTAGTAGTCGTTGGTTGTCCGATGACTAAACATTAGCCTTTCAAAGTTGTCTCTTGGTAAAGTGTTGCAATAAAGTCACCGTTTATAGTAAATGTTAAGGTTAAGTATGTTTGATTACAAATACAAGTCATAACCAATACCAATCACGAAAAAAAGTATTTACCAAGTTGAGAGAACTGAAGATGCCTGATTGGTGATTCACAGATTAATAGGGGGAAAAACAATGAACAAATGAACTTCACTGATCATTACCTGTGTTATCACATACTCAGCTTGTTGTTTTGCATAGTAACGCTCCGAAGGGTGAAGATTACTGATTACAGGAATCAGTTCATCAACAGACAGAAACCTGAAAAGCACACAGTGAGGCTGATTGCCTGAGCATCAGAAATGAGTTTATCTGCACCAGTAGAAATTTAAACATGTACCCATCATTATCTTTGTCAAGTTCTTTAAATAATTTATTAGCTGGTGCCTCCATTGAATCTGACTGATTGTAAGCCTCTTCATAATTCCGGATTGAGTCAAACAAGCCATGGAAATACTCCTGAAAGTTTAGCTTCCCATCTTTATCTTTGTCTCTCTCCCTGAAAATATGAATAGGAAATGAATAATGCTTTGCATGGAACAAGTGGATCATATTTTTATGACCAAACGCTAGCAGGAAGACCAACACAAGGAAAATTTATTGAGCCAACAGTTTTGATGTTAGAAATATCACATTCGAATAGAGCATCAGATCAACAGGAAGTTGCATTTTTGACTCACCAATGGTTGTCATTACATACCATTACTTGGCAATTAAATTCTATTTATCCATCCTGATCTCAAGGAGAAATTATTCAAACTCTTTTTTATTTTTCTAAACAATTCATGTGAAATTCAAAATGGTCATATTCCACAGATAAACAACAATCACAAGGGAGCAACATAAACCAAAAATGCATATCTTGAATCTCAACTTTGACATCGAGTTTCAAAACATATCACCTGAATGCTCTATATTCTTTCCCGTAAAATCTAATGGAAACAAGAATACCAGTCCCTTGGAAAAGAAATCCCAAAGTTTATAAAGATGTTTCCTCTTTGTACAGATGTTCTCCAAAATCTATCTACAAAACTAATAACCCAATATTTCCAAACTTCATGACAAATCTATTGGACAACCATCTCGTTATAAAGGGCACCGAATTTTCCACATCCCTTGTATCCAACTCAACTAGAAAATTCTTAATACACATATTTTTACTTCCAGTCAAGTGCTGTGTTTGCTAGCATCAAATTATCACATGCCTTTACATTGGCAGGTCTCATTTGAACTTACTGCAGTTATAGAGTACAGAACAAAGAAAAACAGTGAAGTCATTGATCTTTGTCATACTAGCTCGCTCATATTACTAGCCTATATCCTAAAGATATTCATCCAAGTATGGTTATAACTACAAAAGCAAACAAGCATGCATAAAAATAAATAAGTAACTCTGTTTTATTCCAACCACTTTTAAATGATAAAGGTTGCACCTTATCTCTTCTTTGCACAACCAATGAATCAGCTTGGGGCTACTGCTATCTGCTGGATGGAGGAAGCTGGAGAAGTGTCACCAAAACAGATTAGTGACAGAGACTTCTTGAAAATAAGTAAATGCAGACAAAACTTACTCATTAAATTCAGTGAGATTTAAAACACCATTCCCATCTACATCTGAAGCATCAAAGTGCTCTCTCTTCCACCAAGTTGAGCCATCTGACAACAAAACATAAATCCACTCAAAACACAATCTGTAGGAAACGGGTAATATTTGTATGAACTCATCACCGAAACATTATGTTTCAGATTAAGTAAACTTCTTTTAGATCATACATGAGTTGAAACATTCATGCCTCATGAAAACAATAGAGAAACACCAAAGAATCCTAGACACTAGCACATTGTTTAAATTACATCCACTGCAGTTAAAAAAAGTTGATATCAATAAAATTGGGTCTGCAAATCTAAGATGTGCCATATCCTGCCATAAAACATCATCATCAATAAACCTAAAAACAGAACAAAAATATCAACCTAAGTGTCACTATATTGATGTTAATTCAAGCAATAAGATCCACAAAAGACCACAACTTTCCAGTACCCACAATTCCACTGGAGAACCAGATTCAATCCTAATAATTCAGAGCTGGATCTCACGAACAAATTTCTCATTTTTTTTTCAGCTATAAAGATCAAACCCCGAGAAAACATCAAATTCCAAGTAAAATTAAGAAACAGAGAACATCTCACCGACCTTCAGCATTCAGAGACCAGGACGGCGGCTCATACTCGTCAAACGAAACGAACCCATCGTGATTCTTATCGTGCAGATCCATGTCCCTCTTTGTCCGGTGCATCACCTCACGTCCGGCCTGCTGAAGATTCCAATCCGTGAGTTCATCCAGGCTGATGCGACCGTCAATCGGGGCGACATCGATCTTGGGGAACAAGAGGACAATACGGTGAGTGACATTGAATCGATCCTCATCATTGATGTAGTCCTCGGCGTCAATAAAGTCCTCCCATTCCGGCTGGGGTTCGTGGCCGGGGGCGGCGGGCATGTCAAAGTGGGTGCGCTCCCACTCGCGATCATCACGGTGAAGCTCGATCTCAGCAATAAGGGGGTCGAAAAGGTGCGGCATGGTGGCGACCAGGGGGTGACGGCGGGGCGGCGGGATCGCGGAGTTTGAGGCGGCGGTGGGAGCCGTGGTGATGGAGGCGGGAAGAAGGAGAGTAAGAGGCGAGGAGGACGAGGAGGAGAAGGCCGAGGGTCACGTATACGAAGGCAGAGAGGGCCGCCATTGATGGATGGATGGAGCTCCGGCGAGAAGCCGATGCCGGCGAGGGATCTCGCGCGGTGAGAATGGGATTAGGTTTACCGCCGGGGATGGCAACGTCGAAGATGCAAAGCTTTCTTCAAAGCTCGAGATTGATGCCCAATTGGGGAATTGCCACGTCACTGAAACTGACGTCACCTGGCTTAAACTATCTATGTAAAATATGAACTCAGTGAAAGTGCGTTTTTAGTCCTCGGTGCAGACCAGAAAGTGATTTTTAGTCCTCGTAACTAAATTGAGTTCAATATCGACTTTTCGATGCTATTTTTATTTTTTTACTAATTCTAATATTTCTTCCATTAATTTGAGTAAAAATATTAATTATTTAGATAATTTGGATTGAATAATGATATTCATCACGTCGGTTTCTAATAAAAATAACGTCGGTTTCTTTGTTCAAAAATATGTTTTGCATGCCTATTTTTTTATAAATATATATATATATATATATATATATATATATTCCGGTGTAAAGTTAATATTTACAAAAACACCTTATAATGGAGCATATTTACATAAAAACCCTTATACAAATTCATATTTGTATGTAAATATATATAAAAGTTTGTATGTGCATGTACACTGCTATGAAATTGCATATTTTTACATATATCTATAGTAAAAAATACATTTACATTACATATACTTATATCAAAAAGAATTTTGGTGTATATTCACAATGAAAATCAGATATGCTGCATGTATACCTTTGTAAAAGTGCCTAAAATAAACATGCTGAGGTAGTTGGACAATTAATTTAAACTTAATTTAGATTTAAGAACAAAATTGACTTTTGCCATATTTGTTTGACCAAAAGTTGGCATTCGGCAGGGCTGAATATGGAGGGATTTAGGATTAAAAATAGTAAAGAATTATAAGACTTCAAAATAATCAGGGACTCATAAGTAATGATATTTTAACAAATTAAATCAACAAGCAAAACCAGATTTGTCAACCGGATAGCCCAATCACAGTATTGTTTATATACTGTTTATGCATTACATACTTTGAACGTACCTCCATCTCTATATATTTGTGTGCACTACTTCTGTATTTATTTGTTTCTCCAATAATTTTTTAAATAGAAGCATTTTGTTGCTTATTAGTAAAAAAAAAAAAAAATCAAATTTTATATAATCTGGTCCGTGCGTGATATATAAGTAAAAATCATTGTGTCATATTAGAGATAATGAAACTATTAACTCCATATTCTTTAATTAACGAGATAATATTCATTGCTGCAAGTTGAATAGAACTCATATATATATATATATATATATATATATGAGGACCCATCATCTAGGGATGTCCCATAATACCTAGTCCGGATGGTGAATCGACCATTCTTATCCCTTATGAGCAATGTAGAAACCGCGCTTTTACTGAGTGTTGTATAGTGATCGTGAGCAGGTAAAAAATATAGACAGATAGTCACATATAAAGCAATCAGCCAATTTGGATGATGATCCAACGTATTAAGATTTAAAATGTCCTTAGATTTTAAATCTAAGGACTTACCTAGATGATCTTTTTCCTATATATATATATATATTTCTGAAAACCACAACCATGAACACTTAGCTAAATTGTACATTTGACCACTTAAGTCTCATGAGCAACGGACAAAACAATGATATCCCAACAACTAGTTCTATATATCCTTTAATTCAAAGGATCAATCAAGCTTAGTCCCCCAAAAAACAAAAATCACTTCAATGTATTCATCCACAAAAGATCATATATAAATCAACTAATCCTTTCTGGTTTCCCTTCATGCTCCACTCTCTCCTTTCAGGGATCTTCACTCCCATGTACCTGCAAATAAATACAAACAAACTAACAAGTTCAGAGCCTAAAATAATTCATAAATATATATATATATATATACATAGTACATGCATGTGTATATGTGTTTGTATGTATACCTTCCAAGCATCAGGACAGTGGCCTGAGGATTGGTGCCAGGAGAGGAATTGAAAGTAGAACTATCAATGACGCGTAAATTATCGACACCGAGAACACGGTATTTATGGTCTAGCACCTTGCCGGCATGGCATCCTCCATGGTAATGCCAAATGGTGATTACAGTGTCTCGACAGAATTGCTCTAATGAGGCTGTGTCATTGGTGTTCTTTGGTATCAAATTCACATTGGCTTTGACACTCATGTTGAGAAGCATCTCCATGGTGATAGCATCATCTTCAATAAGATCAGCAAACTGTTTTGTTTGTATGATCTTCTCGATAGTACGAATACCGAGAACACAGCGATGGAGATCAGAAGGGTGGCTGAAGTAGTTGAAGGTGATGGATGGAGTGGTATCGATGTCGGTGTTTAGCAATGTGAGCTGACCGACAGAGAGTGGACCGTCGATCTTTTCTAGTATGAAGCCGCCTTGAAATGCCTCCATTGGGATTTCATGCTTTCTTTTTGAATAATCCTTTATAGAATCCAGACTTCTTTGGCTTGGTGGAATGGTGGAGAGTTGTCCAATCTGTTAACAGACACAAGAACAAGATAACAATTAGATTTGATAGATAATAATATTCGGAAATGTGAATTGAAGAGGTTGATGATCAAATCACCTCGGCGGACATGATACCATGATGGCAATGGATGCTGTCTGAGGACTGGCCAAAGCCACTGCTGGCCTCAATGAAGGAACCGAATGTCGTAATTCCCACAGTTTCAATAAGGGACTGCTTGACAGGCTTCTTGGAAGGTATGAAGATGGAGTTCATGGGGTTGTCTGAAAGCCCTTTGCCGACATGGGGGTTGTTGAGGATTACCGTTGTTAGATGTTGATAAGAATGGGCATCATTTCATTAGGGCAAGAGGCCAATAAATAGATACAATGTGTATAAATACAGAAGTAGTTAGTATGTATAAACAGTAAGATACAAAGTATAGTATAAGTATATACTAGTCCTCTAACACCCTCCCTCAAACTCACGGTGGATCATAAGCGAGAGTTTGTCAATCGAAAGCGAAATCGAGAAAGCGAGTATGTGCCTTAGTGAAAAAGATCGATGGTGATAGGCGGAGGCAACATCACGGAAGAAGAATAGATACCCGACATCGTAATGATGGCGAACAAAATGTAGAGCAACCTCAAGATGTTTGGTGCGTTCATGAAATCTGAGGATTAGCGACAATTTTGATGGCACTCCCGATTATCCCGATGAGATAGGAGTGGGAGTAGATAAAGAGACACCAAAAATCCACCAAAAATATGGCGCAACCAAATAATCTCCTTGGCGAGTGGAGGACATAGCACCATACTCGGCCTCGGCGATAGAAAGAGCAAGCGTGGTTTGTTTCTTGCTTTTCAAGAGATAAAGGGAATCTCAAGGAAAATCGCGAGAAACCGATGGTAGATTTGCGATCGGGTAGAATCACACCTTGATCGAGCATCACAATAGGCACGCGCGACTCAAGCGATGATGTGGCCGAGAAAAATAACGATCTAGTAAGAGTGCCACGGAGGTAACGAAGAACCCAGCGAAGTGCGACATAATGAGTAGGGCGAGGAGCACTCCTGAGCGGTCGAGAACCACGAGGCGCATAAGCAATGTCGGGTCGAGTGATGGTCAAGTGAGCGAGAGCACCAACAAGAGCCCGATAGCTGAGTGGGATCGGTCAAAAGCTCACCATCGGATGAGGAGAGCGGTGATGTAATTCAATGGGAGTGGGCGGTCACGAATATCGGTGATGTCATCTCGTCGAAAAAAATGTCGGAGATGTATTTACTGCGAGATAACAAATAACCATGACGAGAATAAGCAATCTCAAGACCTAGAAAGTACGAAGGGGACCAAGATCTTTCATCCGAAACTCGGTGTGTAACTGCTGTTTCAGAGAAATAATAGTCTCGGCATCATCACCAGAAATAACCATATCGTCAACATATAAAAGAAGAATAGTGAGACCACGAGGGAGTCGGCGAGTGAGAGGCGTAATCATGAGAGCTCTCGTGAGACCAAGAGCAAGAATCACCTGCTGAAAGCGCTCAAACCCAGTGCGAGGGGCTGTTTGAGCCCATAAACTACTTCGACGAAGATGACACACATGCTTGAGGGAGGATGTGAGAAAACCCGGAGGAGGAGGT
Source organism: Dioscorea cayenensis subsp. rotundata (assembly GCF_009730915.1). Taxonomy (NCBI): domain Eukaryota; kingdom Viridiplantae; phylum Streptophyta; class Magnoliopsida; order Dioscoreales; family Dioscoreaceae; genus Dioscorea; species Dioscorea cayenensis. The sequence goes on along the minus strand of NC_052490.1, from coordinate 30,853,703 downwards.
CATATAAACCTCCTCAGAAAGATCTCCATGTAAGAAAGCATTGGTCACATCTAAGCGATGAGGCGGCCAGCGGCGTGTTGCGGCAGCAGCAAGAAGAAGGCGAGCGATGAGTCAACTTGGCTACGAGGGAGCAAAGGTCTCGTCATAATCAATGCCATACTCTTGAGTAAAAGCCACGAGCAACAAGGCGAGGCCTTATAGCGCTCGATAGTGCCATCGGTAGCGGGTCTTAATCCTATAGATCCACCCGACAAGTGATGGGGAGTAACACCGGAAGGAAGAGGAGCGAGATCCCGGTGTCATGCAGCTCAAGAGCCCCAGTTCCTCTGTCATAGCCTGCTGCCAATGGGGATGTTGGGCGGCCTCACGATATGACTGTGGCTCATGATAAGTGTGAACAGCAGCAAGAAAAGTCTGAAAATGTGGAGAGTAAGTAGAAGAAGAGAAAGAGCATACTGCAGTGGAGGATGAGCGAACACGGTGCAGGGTAACGACGAGGGATAGCGAGGGAGCATCTTCGGGGAGGTGGGGACTGGAGGAGGAGGCAGGAGAAACACACGAAGTATCAACATTTCTTTGGGAGATGGGTAGAAGAAGGAGGAGAAATGCCAGAAGAAATGGTGGGTGAAGTTGTGGAGGCGGCAGGAATGTCAGAGAAGTCGGGTAGAATAACTAAAGGTTTGGGAGTAGGAAAAGAAGAGGAAGTCCTAAGAAAAAGAAAGATCCGGAGGAGGAGAGGTAAAGAAAGTGGTATCTTCAAGAAGGTAACATGACGAGAAATCTGAAGGCGACGAGGAGGTAGGGATCATAGCAGATGATAACCCTTGTGTTCGAGTGTATCCAAGAAAAAAATACACATCGCGAGCAGCGGAGAGCTTAGTTCGCTCGGTGGAAGGCGGAGTACAAAAGCAAACACAACCAAATGTGCGAAGATGACCATAAGATGGGGAACAAGAGAACAACCGCTCATAAGGAGTAACACCAGAAAGAGTGGAGGAAGGTGTTCTATTAATAAGATAGATGGATGTAAGAATAGCTTCATCAAAAATTGTTGAGGAGCAGGAGGAGGCGAAAAAGAAGGGGCACGAGTAGTCTCAAGTATATGGCGATGCTTACGCTCAGGCAACACCATTCGGCGGTGTGTAAGGACGGGAGGCTGGCGAGAAAGGGTGCCATGAGGAGGAAAGTAAGGCACGGAAAGATGTAGAGAGATATTCTTGAGCTCCATCGGTCACGAAGGACCTTGATTCGTTTATCGAATTGAGTATGGACCATTTGTGTGAATTGAGAATAAATGGTGTAGACTTCAGAACGAGATCGCATTAGGTAGAGCCAGGTATATCTAGAAAAGTCATCAATGAAGCTTATGTAATAAGAGAATCCGAGTGAGAGAAGAGGAAGGAGCGGGGACCCCAAACATCGAGAATGTACTAGATCAAAAAGTGGAGTTGGAAAAGGAGTCACTAGATGGAAAAGGAAGAGCCGAGATGTTTAGCAAACTTACAACCCATACAAGAAGATAATGAGCCAGAAGAGACAGAACCAAGACACCCTGAACTAGTTAATAGTTTCAGGCGAGCATTAGATACATGTCCTAATCGAGCATGCCAACGATCTAATGAACAAAGCGGAAGCAACAATAGCGGGGAGTACATATGGAAGGAGAGGTAGATATAGGGTAGATGGAGAGACTCGAGGGTGATAAAGCCCGCCAACTCTACGCGGGTCCCAATCCTCCGACACAGTAAGATGGTCACCTGCAGGCAGGCGGAAGAAGAGAAGGTAGTGAGTCAAACCATGATCATGAGTGGTCACGTGAAATAAGATTTAAAAGCTAAACCCAGGAACATGGTGAGCTGAGGGAATAGTAAATGAAGAAGCCGAAGATGACCCGGATGCGTGGCGAGGAAGAAGACTTCAGTCGGCAGATCTGAACACTCGAAAGCAGGGGTGAGTACTAGAATGATGAACTAAGGTAGTAGCATCCGCGATCATATGGTGAGTAGCACCGAGTCTAAAAATCCATAAGGAGGAAGACATACCGAGGCAGGCAGACATATGGGAGGAAGAGTCTGGATTGCATGGCACGTTGCATGGCATGTGGTTGCTCTGTAAAGCTTAGCAACCCCGAGAAGCAATATCCCCGGAAGAATCGGGGAGTCAAGGCCTCGGCGGTGGCGAGCATGAGGGTGAAGAAGGAACTCCAAAAAGACCGTTGGGGTGGACGATCTTTGTGGATCTGCTTGCTTGCCGATTCTTTGAAAGCTTTGGACATTGAGTCTTTGTATGGCCTTGTCGCTTGCAGTAACGGCAAAAAGGAGAGGATCCAGGAGAGGACAACGGAGCACTGGGAGTAAAGGTCCGAGAAGAGCGCGAAGATGTCGCAGCCAAGACTGTATCTGTAGAGCCAGGACGAGATGATGAGAGTGCATGTAGCCTTGTCTCCTCAGCCATAACACTGCGCACAACATCATCAAAGGAGGGAATTGGGTCTCGATTAAGTAATTGGCTGCGAACAGGCTCATAGTCAGGACGGAGACGCATCAGAAACTCAAAGGTTCGCTGTGTCTGGCGAGACTGAATGCGAGCCTTACAACACTTGCACGTCAAACAAGTGGAAGGCTCTAAAGAGTCAAGTTGTCTCCACAATGATCGCAATTCAGTAACATATTCCCGTACAGAGCGCTCCCGTTGCTGAACATAGGTGAGATCCTGTAAAATAGCATACTGGCGAGCAGAGCTGGACTGCTCAAACATATGACGCAGATGGGTCCACATAGCTAGGGCAGTCGGAAGATGCCCAATTTCCATGCGAATATCAACCTCGCATGACTGACAGATGATAGACATTGTGCGATGATCGGTGATACGCCATGAAGCAAATGTCTTGTCGGACTCTTTTAGGGAGGGAGAGGTATCATCCATAGTCCAAATAACTCGTATCCAAAGTAGAATGATACGTAGAAGTAGTGTCATCAATTCTTTATAATTGGAGCCATTTTAGTTTGACATCCACCGACTAAGAAATTCCCGAGTAGTAGAAGCCATGTGGGCAGGTTTTTTCGGTTTTAGTAAACAACTATTAGTGAAATAACATCACATGAATGAGATAACATCACATGCAAACAAAAATAAAAAAATAAAAATAATAATAATAATAATAACATCACATGCAAGCTTGTCTCCCATTATGTTTGGTCGGCCCAATTAGTGGAATGTCACCATCTTGTGAATAGGAACATCCACTATCATCACATGCAAACAATGAATGCCATCAAGCTTGTTGACCAAATGAAGAAAGTTGCGATCATGCTGGCCAGCGGAAGGGACGATCGGCTTGTACGTGGATCTCAGTGGAAGCCTCGCCGATGAAGACTCTCTGATGTCCGAAACCACGGTGCTAGATGAACGGTAGGGATGGCCGGACTGCACAAGAGAAACCGAAGACGAGAAGAGTAAGAATGGTCGTCTGCAACGTGTATGATGGCGATGATGAGAAGGTACACGAGGACCGGAAGCAAGGAGCTGAAGAACTTGGAGGCGGTGGTCGGGACCAGGACAATGGCTCACAAGGCGTCAATGGCGGCAGTGGTGGATGATCAGCGAGGGAAGTGAGGATCGCTGGCCGATCAACGTTGGCGGAGCCAAACTCAGAAGAGATCCGGCCGAGGAGAAGAGACCCGGGAATGATGAGAACAAATCAGACTCTCAAAAGTCCAGCGAAGTGGACTCCGACCCGGCGGAAAAAATTACCCAAAGAACATCTCTGATACCATGTTAGATGTTGATAAGAATGGGCATCATTTCATTAGGGCAAGAGGCCAATAAATAGATACAATGTGTATAAATACAGAAGTAGTTAGTATGTATAAACAGTAAGATACAAAGTATAGTATAAGTATATACTAGTCCTCTAACAACCGTGATGTTTAGCTTCTGGAGATCATTTTTCGGACCAATGCCGCTCAGGAGCAGCAGCTGGGGGCTGCCTACTGTACCAGAAGAGACAATAACTTCACTTCGACTGTTGCCATTGACGAAAGCCCGGTGTAGGCGGCCACATTCATCCTTGAACACCACTCCTATCGCCTTCGGTCTCAGTCCTGTTGCATGAAGTTGGTTCAGGAATCAGGAACACCAATGGTAACTGAAATAACTGATTCAGTAAATGAGCTAATAATACCTTTAGTATCAAAAAGAATTTTCTGCACAGTGGCATGGAGTAAGACTTTGAGGTTCTTCGGGTTCCCGGCGAGAAGAAGATCAGCAGCTGTTCGCCGGAAGCCATGTTTGGTGAAGATAGTGCCCCCAATCTTAGTTCCATTGATGTGGTCATAAGTGTATCCATTGAAAGGAGAGATACCGGCTTGAAGAAGTCCATTCCTTAGTGCAGTTTGCCATGGTGCTAGCTTGGGCCACTGGACTATCTGCTTCTCAACCCATGGAAATGCTTCATTTACTAGGTCTAAATCCCATCCGGCATTCCTCACAAAGCTGAAAAAGATCAGGAAACTTGATGAGATGGCATGGTAAGTTCAGAAATTAATCTCTTGAGCTGCTCCTCTTTCCCAACTAATTCTTTTTAATGAAGTTAATGTAGGTTTCTGCTTTTTGTCAATGTCAAGCTTCTAAAATTAAGAATAAACCGGTGAACGTAAACCAAACAAATGAGAAAGCAGTACTAGATCTTCAATCCACGAACGCAAACCAAACTCGAGTGTTGCTAGATCTTCAATCCACAAATAGCAACAATAATTGAAAATAATGGTGATTAGCCTAGAAAATGAAGTTGGAAAAAGAAAAATAAGTCAAGTCTTCTGTCCAACATCTTTCAATTCTAGTCCTTTATATTGTAAGAGGAAGACAAAAATGAATAGAACTAAATTATACCTTAATTAACTTCTCAATAGCCGCAAAATTAGATAAGAGCATTGATAATGCAGTACTGAATCTAGTTATGCATCAATTCATTCCTTTTGTTTGAGCTAATTATGATCTGTTTAACCTCTATTCAAAATCATGATAGCCAGTTCAATCTCTATATCAACCAACCAACGAGAAATTAATTCTAGTAGCAAAGAATGCATGAAATTCCAAATCTCCAACAACACAAACTTTAAGGCAATTGTGATCATTCCTTTCAAGAAGAATTAGAGAAGAAGGGAGAATGCAAAGACATACCTTTGGCTGGCTCTGGAGTAGAAACCAGCATTAATGCAAGTTCCTCCTCCCAAGACCCTTGCTCTGGCATTGATGACTCCATCAGTGGATATGAATGGTTGTGAAGGAGAGGTGGGAGAGGTATCAGCCAGAGAAATATGGAAGTTCTGTAAGTAAGAGACATTCAAATTGCCATAAGGGGAGCCACCCCTCTCCAGAACAAGCACACTGTATTTCTTAGAGAGAGTAGCAGCAAGAGGGCAGCCAGATGTGCCTCCACCCACTATGATGTAGTCATACTCTTGTTCAGGTGTTGATGAGAAGCTGCTTGCTGTTCTGAGATATGAGTATTTGGATTTGGTTGGTAATTCCCTTCCTGCAAAATTCTTTTGTTATTACTCAATATAAAGTTCTGAACATAGTTTGAACTTTGATAGATAAAATCAAAACCAGCTTTCCTAGAAAGAGTGGTGATGAATTTGAAACTTCAACATAAGATATGGGGACAAGGACACAACAAAGAGAACATAAATTCACATGCAAAAACGTGAGCATTTTCTAAGAGGAAATGTTGTTCTCTATAGTCTATAGCCCATACACTTTGACGTTTACTCCATAATATGTGAAATTCTTATAGATACAAAATAAAAAAACACTCACTCACACAACATATGAGCAGTAAAAACAAAAGAGAAAGTCATGAAACAGATTCTTAGAAAATGTTGTTCTCTATAGCCCACACACTTTGACGTTTACTCCGTATGTGAAATTCTTCAAGATAAAAATTTTTTTAAAAAAAAAAGAAGAAAGAAAACAACACTCACTCACACAACACATAAGCAATAAGGAAGACAATTTCACAAGCAGAAAAATAAAAGAAAAAAGTCATGAAACAGGCATTCAGGACCTTGAAATGGTCTAAGTATGCTGAGAAAAAACAAGAACATGAGGAGATGTCCATCTCTCTTGCAAGCCATGAAAACAAAAGAAACAAAACTAAAAGCCTCACTGCTACTGCACACTATTTATATATCCAAACCAATCTCATTCCATGTCACCAGCTCACTGGCCAATGGAAGTCTATGCAGATGAGTGGGGGTTGTGAAGTTGAGGCTATTACAGCCTCGGTGTCTTTAAGAGGAGGCTAACCTACAACAGCTAAGTCATTTATTGTTGGAAATGAATGCATTGTTGTAGCAAAACCAATGAGATGACAGAGGACAACTAACTACTCTTTCTTCTCCAACGGCCACCCAGATGTACGATGCCATTGAGCCTTGAGTACCTCTTGGTCCCAAAATGCTAAGAGCCCTCAAACATTTTCTTAATTTGAAGATTGCAATAACAAAGGACAACTAACAAAGGACGATTTGAAGATTAATTGCAATCCACTGCATTCGTTATCACAATCTACAAAATCGGTGCACAATAATGAGTTTTGCCACCTTAATTTGATAGTAAATGTCTAATCTTCTCTGTTTTTAGTAAACAAAACAAACTATTCATCTTACTTACCACTCATCTCTTTACGTAATTCAGACGGAACTACAAAGGTTACAACTAAGTTTTTGATCTACAAGAGTAACATCAAAGACAAGATTCTTTTACTATTCATTTGCTGTCCTGCATTACCAGACTGGCATACAGCTTAGAAAATCCTCAAGGAAAAAGCCACAAGTTTCACACTTTGATAGGCTCACATCATCCTGAGTCCTGACACTACTCCATTCCACAATGTCTACCCATAGCCATAGGGAGAAGGTATACCATAACCCAAAGCAATAATAAGACTCACCAACCATCCTGAAGTTCCGTACTAGAACAACTGCTGCTGCCTTAGTGATAAATTCAAATAGTCATTTGAGGCTCAATGAGTTAAAGTGTTGTAATTTGCATTTAAAAACCGACAAATTCTTACAAACATAGAGCATAATGGTTTCATTTAATAGGTAGAGAGTAAGCACAACTTCCTCAGTTTATTGCAATTAATACGGAGGCAAGCGAGTGACCATCTTATGAAGGTTCTAGTAGATATCTTAAATGGTGCTCTAAATAAAACTGCCCATCTGCTAATCTTGGCCTCCTAAAAGATAAGAGAAGGTAGGTTCATTTATGAAACCCACATGCAGTGGTATCATTAAACAGATTACAGCATTGAAGGAGGTTGGATATTGGTTCCTTTGGTTCTCATTGGAATTGTAGGCGTTCTTTGCATCCAATATGACACTAAACAAAAAGTTGATTGGGCGGTAGGTGGTCCTAGTTTTTGAAGCGGAAAGAAAAAACAACTCAAAATTCAATGACTAAAAGATTCACATTTCATCTCCAAGAAAATAGCTGCAGATAACTACTGTTTAAAGAGGACATTGACAGTGATGTCACAGAAAGCTGGCTGTTGATGAATTAACTGATGAGACATTCCAAGCTCTTATTACATATGTTCCTTCTTCTAACTTGATCTTTCACCTTTCAATTTATAATCAATGGAACACCAAGCTATAATAAATCGCTAGTTATGACGGTTCAGCTCATTGGTCTATTAGCAAACTATGAAAATGGCATATAACTGCCTACTTAATTATGCATCCTACAATAAAATTGGCAGTACTAATTACTTACCTGAAAACAGAGGTTTAACAGCTCTGAGATTTGCGACACTATTACATTCTTTTCTATAGATAAATCATGCATTCCCAGATACTTCCTTTCTTTAATGATGATCAAGAAAAAGTAACTTTAATGATTATCAATTCAAGGCCTTCCAATGAACTCTATCAGCAGATAAATTTGAACACAAAGACATAACACTAAAAAATAAGTGAAGGGTTCGTAAAAGATTCAGCATTCATTCCTGGAAACAGGTAAACAAACCTGGAAACAGAAAACTGGTGGCAACTACACACTTAATTTCAGGTTAAAAGGCATCAGAACAATTGGTGATTAATAGAAAAATTCAAAACAGAAATAAAAGCTGTGCAAACTTCATTCAGAAATGCGAAGTTATTACAATTTCAATCTGGTCCATCCTTTTCAATGCATGCATTGTATGTTCATCCATTATAACAGTTAGTTGAGAATTTGTCCTGAATGCATTATCAATACATGCATACTGAAACTCTTAACACAAAAACTCCATCTTCACGCAAGCAAAACTCCATTTTGACATGCCAGTTCGGACATGTCATGTGGTTTTCTGATAAACATAATAACAATATGAGTACGCAACTAGACAAGACTCTAGTCTCAGAGTTATTCTACTCAATCTTCTGCATGAGTACTGCAGGGTATCAATGGGCGTCAATCCCATAGCAGCTCCAGTCAATGACAATGTACTGACTCTAACTAAATGTCAAGATCATTAAACTGCAAAAAATCAGTGGATTTCAGTGTAGTGCAGACAACAGAGAATGGTTGAACCACTAGTTTCTGTTTACAGGATGGTAGATACAGTTGTAGTTAATTTGTCTATAATAATACCATACCAAGTAGTCAAGTACCAACATTGCAGCAGATACGTACCATGTATATGATTGAAAAAATATTGAATGGAACAAACACTTAAATGTCAAAGTTGAATAGCTCAACATATATATACTTCCTGTGCATTACGTATGTTTGAAATTTATGTTTAATGGCATGAGATGTATAAGAGCTTGCAGCTGCAAGTATCAGACACAATGAAGAATTTGATGGCTATGACCAGACATTAAATTATTTAATCAAGAATATGATTTAATACAAATACCAGAGTAACAATCACTAGATAGCCTATTGAAAGTCCCTTAGATCTCAAGGTTTTGCTTGCTAATTAGTTTTGTCTAGGTTGTGTTCTTGTTTTTTGTTCTGTTTTCTTCTTGTATTTCTGGTTCTTGCTTTGTTTATTTGTAATCTTAACTGTTTGTAAACGGTTTTTTATTTTAATAAATAGCTCTAAGAGTTCTTTCCCTCAAAGAAAAAAAAAAATAATGGGTGAGTGATGCAAAGTTGAATCTCTTATGCTGTGAAAACATACTATAATTATATTAGGGTTATAAGACAAATAAGTTTACTATTGTGCGGTTGTGTTCATCGGTATTTATTTATTTATTTATTTATTTCATCTTATTTTTTGGACAAAAATAGTTGCCATTAGTACAAAAAAAAATCAAGTTATTAAACACTTATTACTAATAATAATCTATTTATACTATTGAAATAGATATATAATTTACTGTAAGAGTGTTTTAATGGACAATTTTAATTTTTATTAATAATATTTAAATTTTTATTTATATTACTTATAATATTAATAATTAAAAAACATTAATTACACCAAATTATTTATATAATAAATACCTATAAAATCATTGAAATCCAAACTATAAAATAATTTATATGATAAAAATTATTTAATTATTTTATTTTAGGGAAAATTACTGTTCACCCCTTGTAATTTTCAAAACTTCCCAAAAACCCCCTCCAACTTTTACACACCCTGGACAAATTTCTCAGTATATTTTTACATTCAGTAACATTCCTTTTAACCCCTCACCGGTAAGTTGAAGTGGGTCCACGATATGAAATTTCTTTTTTGCCCTTGCAAAAGGTGGGAAAAATGGCGCCCAATCATAACTTTCTTTATGCATAGTTTTTCAATTTTTTTTTTGCCTCCTGCTTGCTTTTTTTCTCAAACAAAGTTTTAGAAGGCTCATATCTTGTTCTTCTTCTTGTTCTTGTTCTTGTTCTTCTTCTTCTTCTTCTTCTTTTTCTTCTTCCTCATTTCGGTGTATTCAATTTTTAGCTCTTCCGATTAAATTATGGAGAGTTTTTTTGTGCTATTGCTAGATACAACTGGGGAGGATCGAGTGCTAATGTTCACTGCACCGACTTCTTGGGGAATCGATGTTAGCATCGAAATATGTGAGCGATGGGGTCTCGATATTTCCCCTGTCGTAGTGAAGTTTATCACACCCCGATGGACATAAAACCAGTATGTCTCATATAAAACGAGGTTGACTTCCAAACAGATGTGTCACGTGCACTCCATCTTCAAATGTTCTCGTTGTTGATCTTGTTGTTGAGCATGATGATGTGGCATCGTGATCCCATCGAAAACGCAGTTCTTCCTCGCTGTAAGTTTCTTCTCGCTTTATGTTTATATAGTTGTAGAAGTTAATTATTGTTTATTATCCCCTGCCATCGCTTTACATTTATCAAGTTTCCATTTAAACACTATTGTCTCCGATTAACTTATTAACTTATTATTTAACTTTTTGTTTTAACGCTTTAAGATTTATGTTTATCGCTTTAAATATTTTGTGTCTCTGCTTTAAATATCGATCTTGTTCGCTTTAAACTAAAGTGTCGAGGTGGAATTCGAATCCGCGCCTCGCTCCACATCATGGCGAGCCTCGAGGGCGTGTGGCATGCCTTCCTTCCTCATCCGATCAGTCGAAGTGTTGTCGCTGGATATTGACAATGTTTTGCAAGGCGCTGAACATTTCGCAGACGCACTTAGGAATTTTCTGCAATCAAAAAGGAATTTTATTCTCTGCTTTAACTCGTTATTTTTATCGCTTTAAAAATAAATTTGTATCCGCTTAAAATGTACTAACGGGATGGTGCTAGCGGTCTCCCCAGCTGCACTAATACACGCCGGCTCCCCAAGCGCTTTCCACTCCCGCCGCACATAAAAAATCGAACATTACATTACATTCTATAAGAGATTATTAAGTAATAAGGATATTTTTAAACGTAAAAATATTAAGTATATTTTTGTTGTAATTACATTGATATTATTAAATAATAAGGATATTTTAAACAGAAAATATTAAATTTAAACAGAGAAACCTAAACTTAAATAGAGAAAACGAAAGTTAAAGGGCAAAAGTTATCATTATACAGTTAAAATGAATGTTGATATTAGCCGATAATGAAAATGAAAATGAAATGAACCCTACCCGATAATGTACCTCACGGACTACAATATCATCCAACAAGAACGTAACCTCAAAACGAAAATGTAATGAATTTAATTGAATTTAGATACATGATCATTTACATCGACAAAAATTTGTCATGTTCTTCTGAAAAAATGAATCGAATTTAAACCGGTTTACATTTGAAACTATTACACCCTATACAATGACTATGACCCCGCTATGCGTACACTCCTCCGGGTTCGCTTTTACACAAGAAAACGGAGTTTAAACAATTACATTGATATTTACACAATGAACTATATACTTAAACACTCGAAAGTGTATGTTAAACAAACGAACTCGATTATTAAAGAAAGAATCGTGTATACAAATATAGAAAGAACGACTAAGAACCCGCTACGAAGACTCCCTCCGGGCCGTGATGCCGTCCGCCTCTCCTCCCTAAGTATGCGGAAAACATACCTTAATCGCAGATAAGGGACGCCATCTGCAGTACCGTAGCTTCTCACCGCGAGTAATCGCTCGATAAACCGCATGACATAGACGCCGCAGTCAACACTTCCTTTTTCTCGTCATGGGGCTTCAATGTCGTGAACAAGCGGGTACTTTGCGGTCGCCGACTCGCCCAACTCCATGTCGATACAGAGGTCGAATAGGTTCCACTGCCGAGATATACAAGTTCATATTAGAATGCCGATTATTTACCGAACACTATTACACAAACACAAATTATTAAAGCACTTACCATTTCTAGCTGCTTTTTTTATCAGATTCTTCGCTTTGGCATGAAGAATAACGCCCGTATTCTTGTTTTTCATCGTCAGGACGACGACATACGGAAGTGGCCACTCATAATTATCGGAGGACGACGACGTCCACTTCACGCAAGTCGCGTGCATCTCCAATCATAGCCATCGTGATTCACGTGCGTCGCCGCCTCGCTTTGACACGAACAAGGCCGATGCCGGGTGTGATGGAGGCGCGCCTCTTATAACGAGTATGACACTACGCTCATCGTCTTTTTGCAAGATACATACTGAATCGCGCCCATCACATCGTCTCGCGACTATCTCCTTCCCTCGAAAGCAGTCGAATAGATCGCCCGTGTGGTCTCGACAGAGTCATTCTTCCACACGACAAAGGCTGTGGTCGAATCGGAACAAAGACATGTAAACAATGTTGTAAGTATAAAATTAAACGTTAAAGTATAAACTTTAAATTTATATTGAATGTTTAAACCAGAATCTGTAATATTTAAAGGGTATCACTTATAAGTTAAATGTTATCTCAGAATTTTAAACGTTAACGCTCCTACTTAAATGGTAACTAAAACAGCTTTTAAACAATATCATAAAAACTTCAAACTTACTTGTCCAGTAGGGCGCTGAGGAAGATCCTTATCAACTCCCCGTCAGACTTATCGAGCGCCGATCATCAACGATCTTCTGAACGAAGACTTTCTCCGAAGTTCTTCTACTTTTTTTATCGGGCTTCCTTTTAATGGGGCATCGACTGCAAAGATCAACCCGGAGACACTTCCCTTACACGCCTTCGTTCTTGTGGGATCGCTGTTCCGCTCGACGCGCACGGCCGACCGTTGGTTCCACCGCTGAATTCCACTTCGCCGAGGATAGACTCAACGACCTTCTCAACCGTGAGTTCCACTGCAGCTAAAAGATCAACGGGAGACACAACGTTGTCCGGTTGTTCTTCTTCACGGATTGTGTCCATCTTTGACGCCGCATCGCCGCGCCGCTCCACCGTGACGCATGATGTCGCCAACAATGTAGTCGACGATCTTTTCCACCGCGCAGAACTCGGCCGCCATCTTCAATCTCCTCCACCGTGATGGGCATGTCATCAACGCTAACAACATCACTGCCGATGGTGCTGCCGACGGTCGCTACTATTATTTCATCGTCACCGCACGAGCGCTGGAGACGCGAGGCATTATTGTTTTCCTCTTTTTGCAAGCTTCTTCGAACGAGGCCGCTTTCGAAGGGCCACCCCGATGATGTCCCTCGCTGCCGAACTCCGACGGCAGATCCGTCCCCGGGTGCTTCATTTGTTTGAAGGGAAGGCGCAATGATCGCGATCGCTGACCGGCCTTCCAACGCTCCACCCGAGCGACTGGTCGAGGGAACTCGATCATCAAAATCCGCAAGCCTCGCGATGAGAGTTGCAGTGACATCCTCGCTCAGCGCCGGCAGTGAGCCGCCACGTCGTGGGCCGACACTGCCGGGGAAAGCCACGGTCGGGCGGGGTGGGGAGGGCTTCTCGGCCCTCGACGAATGCGCTTGCCCCGGAAGCAGGAGAATCGGCGTCCAGCAAGCAAGGAAAGAGGTCGCCTTTCTCATCTCGCTTTCGAGCAAGCTGTTTTGAGCAATAGCATCTCGACTCGACGGTCGTCCCGAACAAATACTTCTTCATCAAAGATTCGCCGAACCAAACTTCAGAAACTAGCATGATGCAAAGCAAACAATCTTAGCGAAATTATTTAGTTTAAACAATTAAAAACTATATTTACACACGTAACTCGTGATATTTAAAACGTTATAACCTATTGTGTTAAACAAGAACAAACAAATTAAACATTAAACTAAAAGTTTAAACTGTGAGTCGAACAAAGTTAAACTAGTAAGTTATAATGTTAAACGATAGATGAATAAAGTTAAACTAGAATGATACGGTTAAACGTTAACGCTCATGCAGCTAAAACAAAATATTTTTGAATTATTACCTCTTTTCCTTCTCGAGAGACTGACAAAGTCGTCTCTATCGTCAGCTCGCTTCCCTAGTATTTTCACCGTGAAAGCACAAAGATCCTTGGGATCTCGCAGAAACGGACTTTCTTCCCTGCTCCCGGCCACCAGAAACCGGATGTTAAGCGCCACTGCCAGAACCCCTTAACATACCCGTGTCTGGTCTTCTTCCCCGCAAAGATCTAGATCGTGACTCGTGCAGCGGCTCGCTAGTACGTCCTCCATAAGCCACTTCGTCGTCAGCTGCACCACGCCAGCGCCCCCATTCCGTGTAGATCATCGACATAATCAACGATCCAGCTAGGAACCGAAAGGTGAGAGGTATTTGGGGAAGAGGATCAGCACAGTGGAGGTACACCATCGAAGTTTGGCAAAAATTCTCCTCTTCTCCCTCCGTCCAACGAAGTCGTCAAGAGTCGCTCCCCGACGGAGTCTCTCGCTCTCTCGTGACGCCTTCGAGCAAATACCTCTTCGAAGTCGACCGTGTTTTCTTCTTCCTAAACACGATCGCCTCCCCATCGCAACGCAGCCAAGAACGATCGCCACATCTTCAGCCCGAAAGTCGCATGCTTTCCCCGATCCCCGAATTTATCAGCGCTAAGTATCGATCTCCGCAATGTAGAGTCAAGAAGGGCCCGCCTTGGATACGCCGCCCAACTCAAGAATGTCGCTGAATCTGGTCCTTCTTGATGATCTCCCAGCTGTCGAGGGATCATGTGAACTTTCAATTCACCCACCCGGCTCCACTACCTGCTCAAGTAGCATCGCCCATTAACTAGATCGACCGCCATAATCACAAGCCTCACACAATAACAAAGACATCGTTGCTTTTAAATGTAATTTTGTTAAACCAGAACACTCGCCTAAACACCGATATCATGTTTTTAAGCAATGACGATACTATTAAACAGTAGATACAAATAATTAAACCGAGACTTTAACTAACTTAAACCAGAAAGCTCATTGTTTAAACGGAGACCTCATTTTTACAACTCGCAACCATATCAACTAAAAAGTGGTAAACGAGATTATAAACATTACACAAAGCACAACAATCGAAAACCATTTCGATCGATGATACAGTATGTAAAAATGTAAAAACAAAACAAAAAAACCCTAGCTGAGACATCTCCCTCGCAGACTAACAAAAACCCTCAAACATTAATCCCCTCGAAAGCTTCAAATGCCTTCCAACAAAAACAAAAATCACAAACCAAAACCGAAAAATGTCTCTTCGTAATGTAATAGTTAACAAAAACCATAATGAATACCTTAGACTCGCAGTGACGAAATGCCGAATACTTGCACGGACTTCTTCTTCGAGACGCCGGGAGTGGAAGAGCTGCCGGGAAGAGAAGAGCCGAGACGCGAGTCGAGCTGAGTCGCGAGTCGAGAGGTAGTCAAGCAATTTGAATGCTTAAGAAAAACCCACCCACTTCCTCACACACCGAACGAGTGCAGCCACGACTTCCCGCAAGTGCATTTTCGTCCCATAAAATTTTTAAATACACCCGCTTTAACGCCGTACGCACTTTGTGTTTCAAAATCACTGAGTGCAAGTGAAGGAGTGATTCCCAAACCATGCATTGTTTCTAAGAATTCTAAGAAACAGAGGCTCGTAATTTCCACTTTATTTTATATATAT